>NC_052146.1:311036207-311121207 GCF_902713615.1 Scyliorhinus canicula
ATTTTACAAGTTTTGTGAGATCCCCTCTCACTCTTCTAAACTCCAATGAATATCATCCTACCCATTTAGTCTCTCCTCATAGACAGTCCCCACCATCCCAGGATTCAGCCTGGTAAACCTTCGCTGCTCTCCCTCCATAGCAAGAACATCCTTCTTCAGATAAGGAGACCAAACTGCAGACAATACTCCAGGTATGGCCTCACCAATTCCCCATACAATTCCAGTAAAAGATCTCTATTCCTGTATTTAAATCCTTCGCTATGAAGGCCAAGCCGACCATTTGCTTCTTTACTGCCGGCTGTACCTGCGCGCTTACTTTCAGCGACTGATGCACGAGGACACCCAGGTCTCGCTGATTATCCACCTCTCCCAATTTATACATTCAATTATATTTGACTTCCTATTTTTGCTACTGAAGTGGATAACCTCACATTTATCCACATTATACTGCATCTGCCATGCATGTGCCCACTCACTCAGCCTGTCCAAATCCTGCTGAAGCATCTCTGCATCCTCCTCACAGCTCACCCTCCCACCCAACTTTGTATCATCTGCAATTTGGAGGTAAGACTTGTGGGCGCGATTCTCCCAGAGAGGGAGAAATCGTAAGGCTGGCGACAAATCCGGGTGGGTTTTGACGCCAGCCTCCCCCTCCCCGACCGGGAACCGATTCTGGTCCCCGGTCGGGGCTAGTATGCTGCGGGGTGAACTCCGGCATCGCGGGCTTAACGAATTTCGTTAAGCCCGCTTGCCAGAGTTTGCGCCAGCTGACGCGTCACATGACGTCAGCCGCGCATGCGCAGATTGGAAGACTCCAACCCGCGCATGCGGATGACGTCATCGCGCATTTGCGCAAAACCCGCGCATGCGCGGGCCGGGATGCCCCTCAGCCGCCCCGCGAAGTGATACAGCGGGCGGCGGAAGGACAAAGAGTGCGCGGGTATCGGACCCGCTGCCCGCGATCGGTGCCCACCGATCGCGGGCCCATGGCACCCTTGGCACGGCCGTGGTACTGCCGTGCCAATCGGTGCCATGGTTTTAAAAATCGGGACTTTACGGCCGTTTTTACGAACGGCCAGACCAGGTGTGTTTGCCGTTCGTAAAAACAGCCGTAAAGGGCTTGGCTTCGGCCCATCGGCCAGCTGAGAATCGCTGCTCGCCGTAAAAAAAACGGCGGCAGCGATTCGTATCGGGAGTCGGGCGTGGGGGGGGGGGGAGACTAGCGGGAGGAGCGTCAGACTAGCGTGGCCGTAAAGTTTTACGAACCCCGCTATTGTCCCCACCGTCGTGAGTGCGGAGAATTGCGCCCTTAGTTCCCTCATCCAAATCATTATGAAATGTGTGGTGGTATGGATATGAGCATGCCATTGGTGCAGAGCACTGGCTTCCCATTGGCTCTGGCTGGTCATGTGCCTCTCGTCCGATTGGTTGGGCTAGTCATGTGACTGCTCTCCATTGGCCAAGAGGCAAGTAGGGCCCCGCCTCCGAGGCGGGTATAAGTACTCAAAGTTCTCGGCGGTCGGCCTTTCTCTGTAGTCGACCACCGGGCTACAACTAGCTGATTAAAGCCACAGTTTCGGATCCTAATTGTGTCTTGAGGTCGAATTGATGGTACATCAATATGAAAACTGCTTATTGTCACGAGTAGGCTTAAATAAAGTTACTGTGAAAAGCCCCTAGTCGCCACATTCCAGCGCCTGTTCGGGGAGGCTTGTACGGGAATTGAACCGTGCTGCTGGCCTGCCTTGGTCTGCTTTCAAAGCCAACCATTAGTCTCTAATGTGCACAGATCCCTGGGATACCCTGCTAGCCACTGCCTGCCAATCGGAAAAAGACCCATTTATTCCAACCTTTTGTTTCCAGTCTGCTAACCAGCTTTCTATCCATCGCATGCCTTCCAGTCCTCGTCAGGTGGGAATTACATCAACCTCAAATCCAATTGAAAATGTGCAGCCTGCACAAGTCAGGCATCAGTTCACTTGTGATGTTGTGTTTGACACCACACTGCTGGGGTCAGGTTGGTGCCCTCCTGCTCTTTGCCAGAGTTGTGGCAGGGACACCACTGTGCCATGGTACACAGGCAGCATCCTGTCACAGACACTAACAACAACTGTCGGGGAGTGCAGGGGTACAGGGAGTGCAGGGGTACAGGGAGTGCAGGGGTACAGGGAGTGCAGGGGTATAGGGAGTGCAGGGGTACAGGGAGTGCAGGGGTACAGGGAGTTCAGGGGTACAGGGAGTGCAGGGGTATAGGGAGTGCAGGGTATAGGGAGTGCAGGGGTATAGGGAGTGCAGGGGTATAGGGAGTGCAGGGGTATAGGGAGTGCAGGGGTACAGGGAGTGCAGGGGTACAGGGAGTGCAGGGGTATAGGGAGTGCAGGGGTATAGGGAGTGCAGGGGTACAGGAGTGCAGGGGTATAGGGAGTGCAGGGGTATAGGGAGTGCAGGGGTACAGGGAGTGCAGGGGTATAGGGAGTTCAGGGGTACAGGGAGTGCAGGGGTATAGGGAGTGCAGGGGTACAGGGAGTGCAGGGGTACAGGGAGTGCAGGGGTACAGGGAGTGCAGGGGTATAGGGAGTGCAGGGTATAGGGAGTGCAATGGTACAGGGAGTGCAGGGGTATAGGGAGTGCAGGGGTACAGGGAGTGCAGGGGTACAGGGAGTGCAGGGGTATAGGGAGTGCAGGGGTATAGGGAGTGCAGGGGTATAGGGAGTGCAGGGGTATAGGGAGTGCAGGGGTATAGGGAGTGCAGGGGTACAGAGAGTGCAGGGATATAGGGAGTGCAGGGGTATAGGGAGTGCAGGGGTACAGGGAGTGCAGGGGTACAGGGAGTGCAGGGATATAGGGAGTGCAGGGATATAGGGAGTGCAGGGGTATAGGGAGTGCAGGGGTATAGGGAGTGCAGGGGTACAGAGAGTGCAGGGGTATAGGGAGTGCAGGGATTTAGGGAGTGCAGGGGTATAGGGAGTGCAGGGATATAGGGAGTGCAGGGATATAGGGAGTGCAGGGTATAGGGAGTGCAGGGGTATAGGGAGTGCAGGGGTATAGGGAGTGCAGGGTATAGGGAGTGCAGGGGTATAGGGAGTGCAGGGGTACAGAGAGTGGCAGGGGTACAGAGAGTGCAGGGGTATAGGGGAGTGCAGGGGATTTAGGGAGTGCAGGGGTATAGGGGAGTGCAGGGGTATAGGGAGTGCAGGGATTTAGGGAGTGCAGGGGTAAGGAGTGCAGGGATTTAGGGAGTGCAGGGATATAGGAGTGCAGGGTATAGGGAGTGAAGGGATTTAGGGAGGCAGGGGTATAGGGAGTGCAGGGATATAGGGAGTGCAGGGATATAGGGAGTGCAGGGGTATAGGGAGTGCAGGGATTTAGGGAGTGCAGGGGTATAGGGAGTGCAGGGGTATAGGGAGTGCAGGGATATAGGGAGTGCAGGGGTATAGGGAGTGCAGGGATTTAGGGAGTGCAGGGGTATAGGGAGTGCAGGGATTTAGGGAGTGCAGGGATATAGGGAGTGCAGGGGTATAGGGAGTGCAGGGATTTAGGGAGTGCAGGGGTATAGGGAGTGCAGGGATATAGGGAGTGCAGGGATATAGGGAGTGCAGGGTATAGGGAGTGCGGGATTTAGGGAGTGCAGGGGTATAGGGAGTGCAGGGGTATAGGGAGTGCAGGATATAGGGAGTGCAGGGATATAGAGAGTGCAGGGGTATAGGGAGTGCAGGGATTTAGGGAGTGCAGGGGGTATAGGGAGTGCAGGGGTATAGGGAGTGCAGGGGTATAGGGAGTGCAGGGGTATAGGGAGTGCAGGGGTACAGAGAGTGCAGGGGTATAGGGAGTGCAGGGATATAGGGAGTGCAGGGGTATAGGGAGTGCAGGGGTACAGGGAGTGCAGGGGTACAGGGAGTGCAGGGGTATAGGGAGTGCAGGGGTATAGGGAGTGCAGGGGTATAGGGAGTGCAGGGGTATAGGGAGTGCAGGGGTATAGGGAGTGCAGGGGTACAGAGAGTGCAGGGGTACAGAGAGTGCAGGGGTACAGAGAGTGCAGGGGTATAGGGAGTGCAGGGATTTAGGGAGTGCAGGGTATAGGGAGTGCAGGGATATAGGGAGTGCAGGGATATAGGGAGTGCAGGGGTATAGGGAGTGCAGGGATTTAGGGAGTGCAGGGGTATAGGGAGTGCAGGGGTATAGGGAGTGCAGGGATATAGGGAGTGCAGGGATATAGAGAGTGCAGGGGTATAGGGAGTGCAGGGATTTAGGGAGTGCAGGGGTATAGGGAGTGCAGGGGTATAGGGAGTGCAGGGGTATAGGGAGTGCAGGGGTATAGGGAGTGCAGGGGTACAGAGAGTGCAGGGGTATAGGGAGTGCAGGGATATAGGGAGTGCAGGGGTATAGGGAGTGCAGGGGTATAGGGAGTGCAGGGATATAGGGAGTGCAGGGGTATAGGGAGTGCAGGGGTATAGGGAGTGCAGGGATATAGGGAGTGCAGGGGTATAGGGAGTGCAGGGGTATAGGGAGTGCAGGGATATAGGGAGTGCAGGGATATAGGGAGTGCAGGGATATAGGGAGTGCAGGGGTATAGGGAGTGCAGGGGTATAGGGAGTGCAGGGATATAGGGAGTGCAGGGATATAGGGAGTGCAGGGGTATAGGGAGTGCAGGGGTATAGGGAGTGCAGGGATATAGGGAGTGCAGGGGTATAGGGAGTGCAGGGGTACAGAGAGTGCAGGGGTATAGGGAGTGCAGGGATTTAGGGAGTGCAGGGGTATAGGGAGTGCAGGGATATAGGGAGTGCAGGGATATAGGGAGTGCAGGGGTATAGGGAGTGCAGGGATATAGGGAGTGCAGGGGTATAGGGAGTGCAGGGGTATAGGGAGTGCAGGGATATAGGGAGTGCAGGGGTATAGGGAGTGCAGGGGTATAGGGAGTGCAGGGGTATAGGGAGTGCAGGGGTATAGGGAGTGCAGATGTCTTCTGCTTTTGGTGCCCGACACCGTGGTCCGCAATGACCAGCTGTGCCAGGGTAGTCCGAGACAGCCGCCACTCTCAGAGACTCACCCATACTGTGGCTGGGGTTGTGTATGCTGGAGGCTGAACTGGAGAACGATGAGAACTCATTTGCAAGATGCGGAGGTCCAGGAATCTCAGGGTTCTGCTGAGGGTCAGTATGAGCGCATTGATGCCATGGAGGAGGGAAAATGTGGGGGATGTGGCCATTGGGGGCGGCTCGGTAGCACGGTGGTTGGCACTGCTGCCTCATAGCACCAGGGTCTCAGGTTCGATTCCGGCCTTGGGTCACTGTCTGTGTGGAGTCTGCAGGTTCTCCCTGTGTCTGCGTGGGTTTCCTCTGGGTGCTCCGGTTTCCTCCAACAGTCCAAAGATGTGCAGGTTAGGTGGATTGGCCATAAACAATTGCCCCTCAGTGTCCAAAAGGCTCGGAGGGGTTACTGGGTGACGGGGATATGGTGGAGGCATGGGCTTATTAAGGGAGCTCCTTATAAGGGCTGGTGCAGACTCGATGGGCCGAATGGCCTCATTCAGCACTGAAAATTCTATGATTCTATGATACTTTCATAGCTGACAGGTTCCAGGAAGAGTGAACTTAAGTGAGGGAACCATCTCGCCTGGCCCTCAGGAAAGTCACATCGAGGTCTAGCAGCAACAATGGAATTGTCTTAATCCAAAGGAACAAGGTTCTCACTCACCAAGGGAGACACAGGTGAGCTAGTTCCTGATTCCACAGCCTAAACCCAGGAACAAGACCAGCCCGAGACATCAGTGCCTCTCGTTCCCGCTCCTCACAGCCTCTTTCCAGAGTGGCGTTGGCATTGCCGTTGGCTGATCCAGCCGTGTGATTGCGTCTTGGTGTGAACATTAAATCATTGGCAGCGTGGAGCAGGAGAGACGGAGGACCTCTTTGCAAACCTCGGACTCTTGTGGGGTGCAAGATGAGTGTTTGATTCCAGCAGTGGCCAGCAGTGTGGGAAAGATCGCCTCAGATAAATAGTCAGAAGGTCAGTGAACATCGAAACCTCCTTAGCGATTAGGAGTTCAGACACCAGGGAGTTCCTCAATCTGAAGGAGATGCCAGCCTTGCCTTTTATTACAGGATAAGCTGAATATTCATTCTGGGAGATGTAAGTTAATTGGTTGTGACGTAGATCAGTCTGTTCCTTTATATGGAAAATATTATCAAATATTTTTGAAACGCACAATGTACACAGGAGTTTCAAACATTATTTTTTATATATCTGAGGGAGCCAAACGTATATGTCAATGGTTATTAAACACACAGCTGTTTCTAATAGTTTATGACCCACACTCACAAAGACACTGTGGATTAAATTACACAAGGATGTTTGTCAAGCAAATTACATTGTGAAGAAGAATACATTGATTTTAATACATACGATATACACGTTATTGGATGTTTGATCACACAGACCACCTGCTGTACACTCACTGACCACCTGCTGTACACTCACTGACCACCTGCTGTACACACACTGCCCACCTGCTGTACACTCACTGACCACCTGCTGTACACACACAGACCACCTGCTGTACACTCACTGACCACCTGCTGTACACACGCAGACCACCTGCTGTACACTCACTGCCCACCTGCTGTATACTCACTGCCCACCTGCTGTACACTCACTGACCACCTGCTGTACACACGCAGACCACCTGCTGTACACTCACTGACCACCTGCTGTACACTCACTGACCACCTGCTGTACACACACAGCCCACCTGCTGTACACTCACTGACCACCTGCTGTACACACACAGCCCACCTGCTGTACACACGCAGACCACCTGCTGTACACTCACTGACCACCTGCTGTACACTCACTGACCACCTGCTGTACACACACTGGCCACCTGCTGTACACACACAGACCACCTGCTGTATACTCACTGACCACCTGCTGTACACTCACTGACCACCTGCTGTACACTCACAGCCCACCTGCTGTACACACACAGACCACCTGCTGTACACTCACTGACCTCCTGCTGTACACTCACAGCCCACCTGCTGTACACACACAGACCACCTGCTGTACACACACAGCCCACCTGCTGTACACACGCAGACCACCTGCTGTACACACGCAGACCACCTGCTGTACACTCACTGACCACCTGCTGTACACACGCAGACCACCTGCTGTACACACACTTGCCACCTGCTGTACACACACAGCCCACCTGCTGTACACACACTGGCCACCTGCTGTACACTCACTGACCACCTGCTGTACACACACTGACCACCTGCTGTACACACACTGGCCACCTGCTGTACACTCACTGACCACCTGCTGTACACACACTGACCTCCTGCTGTACACACACTGACCACCTGCTGTACACACACTGGCCACCTGCTGTACACTCACTGGCCACCTGCTGTACACACACAGACCACCTGCTGTACACACACAGACCACCTGCTGTACACACACAGCCCACCTGCTGTACACACGCAGACCACCTGCTGTACACACGCAGACCACCTGCTGTACACTCACTGACCTCCTGCTGTACACACACAGCCCACCTGCTGTACACACGCAGACCACCTGCTGTACACACGCAGACCACCTGCTGTACACACACAGCCCACCTGCTGTACACACACTGGCCACCTGCTGTACACTCACTGACCACCTGCCGTACACTCACTGACCTCCTGCTGTACACTCACTGGCCACCTGCTGTACACTCACTGACCACCTGCTGTACACTCACTGGCCACCTGCTGTACACACACTGACCACCTGCTGTACACTCACTGACCACCTGCTGTACACACACAGACCACCTGCTGTACACACACAGACCACCTGCTGTACACACACTGACCACCTGCTGTACACTCACTGACCACCTGCTGTACACTCACTGGCCACCTGCTGTACACACACTGACCACCTGCTGTACACTCACTGACCACCTGCTGTACACACACAGACCACCTGCTGTACACACACAGACCACCTGCTGTACACACACAGACCACCTGCTGTACACACACTGACCACCTGCTGTACACTCACTGACCACCTGCTGTACACTCACTGACCACCTGCTGTACACTCACTGACCACCTGCTGTACACTCACTGACCACCTGCTGTACACTCACTGGCCACCTGCTGTACACACACTGACCACCTGCTGTACACTCACTGACCACCTGCTGTACACTCACTGACCACCTGCTGTACACTCACTGGCCACCTGCTGTATACTCACAGACCACCTGCTGTACACTCACTGACCACCTGCTGTACACACGCAGACCACCTGCTGTACACTCACTGACCACCTGCTGTACACTCACTGACCACCTGCTGTACACACACAGACCACCTGCTGTACACACACTGACCACCTGCTGTACACTCACTGACCACCTGCTGTACACACACAGACCACCTGCTGTACACACACAGACCACCTGCTGTACACACACTGACCACCTGCTGTACACTCACAGGCCACCTGCTGTACACACACAGACCACCTGCTGTACACACACAGACCACCTGCTGTACACACACTGACCACCTGCTGTACACACACAGACCACCTGCTGTACACACACAGACCACCTGCTGTACACACACTGACCACCTGCTGTACACTCACTGACCACCTGCTGTACACTCACTGACCACCTGCTGTACACTCACTGGCCACCTGCTGTACACTCACTGACCACCTGCTGTACACTCACTGACCTCCTGCTGTACACTCACTGGCCACCTGCTGTACACTCACTGACCACCTGCTGTACACTCACTGACCACCTGCTGTACACACACAGCCCACCTGCTGTACACACGCAGACCACCTGCTGTACACACACTGACCACCTGCTGTACACTCACTGGCCACCTGCTGTACACTCACTGACCACCTGCTGTACACACGCAGACCACCTGCTGTACACTCACTGACCTCCTGCTGTACACTCACTGGCCACCTGCTGTACACACACAGACCACCTGCTGTACACTCACTGGCCACCTGCTGTACACTCACTGACCACCTGCTGTACACTCACTGTCCACCTGCTGTACACACACTGACCACCTGCTGTACACTCACTGTCCACCTGCTGTACACACACAGACCACCTGCTGTACACTCACTGGCCACCTGCTGTACACACACTGACCACCTGCTGTACACTCACTGGCCACCTGCTGTACACTCACTGACCACCTGCTGTACACTCACTGACCTCCTGCTGTACACTCACTGGCCACCTGCTGTACACTCACTGTCCACCTGCTGTACACACACAGACCACCTGCTGTACACACACAGACCCCCTGCTGTACACTCACTGTCCACCTGCTGTACACACACTGCCCACCTGCTGTACACTCACTGTCCACCTGCTGTACACACACAGACCACCTGCTGTACACACACTGACCTCCTGCTGTACACTCACTGGCCTCCTGCTGTACACTCACTGGCCTCCTGCTGTACACTCACTGGCCTCCTGCTGTACACTCACTGACCACCTGCTGTACACACGCAGACCACCTGCTGTACACACACTGACCTCCTGCTGTACACTCACTGACCACCTGCTGTACACACGCAGACCACCTGCTGTACACACACTGACCTCCTGCTGTACACTCACAGACCACCTGCTGTACACTCACTGACCACCTGCTGTACACACACTGACCACCTGCTGTACACACACAGACCACCTGCTGTACACTCACTGACCTCCTGCTGTACACACACAGACCACCTGCTGTACACTCACTGACCTCCTGCTGTATACTCACTGGCCACCTGCTGTATACTCACTGACCACCTGCTGTACACACACTGACCCCCTGCTGTACACTCACAGCCCACCTGCTGTACACTCACTGACCACCTGCTGTACACTCACTGACCTCCTGCTGTACACTCACTGTCCACCTGCTGTACACTCACTGGCCACCTGCTGTACACTCACTGACCACCTGCTGTACACTCACTGACCACCTGCTGTACACTCACTGTCCACCTGCTGTACACACACTGACCACCTGCTGTACACACACAGACCACCTGCTGTACACACACAGACCACCTGCTGTACACTCACTGGCCACCTGCTGTACACACACAGACCACCTGCTGTACACACACTGACCACCTGCTGTACACTCACTGACCACCTGCTGTACACTCACTGACCCACTGCTGTACACACACTGACCACCTGCTGTACACACGCAGACCACCTGCTGTACACACACAGCCCACCTGCTGTACACTCACTGACCACCTGCTGTTCACTCACTGGCCACCTGCTGTACACTCACTGACCACCTGCTGTACACACGCAGACCACCTGCTGTACACACACAGCCCACCTGCTGTACACTCACTGACCACCTGCTGTACACTCACTGACCTCCTGCTGTACACTCACTGTCCACCTGCTGTACACACACAGCCCACCTGCTGTACACTCACTGTCCACCTGCTGTACACACACAGCCCACCTGCTGTACACTCACTGACCACCTGCTGTACACTAACAGACCACCTGCTGTACACTCACTGACCACCTGCTGTACACACGCAGACCAGCTGCTTTCCCCCCTTGAACGCCATGTTGGTAGCTATGGATGTAGATTATACCAGTTCCATAATTCACATTATGCCAAACACGTTCTGAAACAGACCCCTCCTGGTGTGTGAGGAGGAAGGGAATACTGCTGTGTATAATCTATCCCGCAGAGCAATGGGATGGTGCTCCTGATCAACAGCTGCAGGGTTTTATAACGGAAGAGGATGATCGGAATTGTCAGAATGTTAATGCTGGAAACAGCTTGGGGGCATCTCGAGAACGCACAGGGTGGTTTCTATAACAACTGGCTGCCTTACTGTTCTCCCTTAGTCAGGCCAATGATGTGATGTTAATAATGATTCCAACTGTGCTCTCCACCCACAGGAGATTATTAACACAATATTGGACAGCGGCCGAGTTGGACCCAGTATTGTGTTTAAGAGCTGCTATGGACTCAGATTGAAGCACCTGAAATCCGATGAAGTGTATTGGCTGCACCCTGACCTCACAGTCAACGAGGTTCAGACAAAGTATGAGAGACTTCACCTTGAAGCTGAATGGAGGTATTGGAACTGGTTACAGTCAACACTGTCTCGTTGATCGCATCCGAGAGAAATGCCGTTCACATTTTATTTGTACACAGTTGGGGGACTTTGTGGGGAAGTTACATACAAACATACAAATTCGGAGCAAGAGTAGGTCATTCGGCCCCTCGAACCTGCTCCGCCATTCAATAGGATAACGACTCGTCTGACCTCCACCCCACATTCCTGCCGACCCCGGATAACCTTTCACCCTCTTGTTAATCAAGAATCTATCCGGCTCTGCATTAAAGATTTCAAAGATTCGGCTTCCTCTGCCTTTTCAGGAAGAGTGTTCCAGAAACTCACCACCCACCTGGGAGAAACAAATTCTCCTCAGCCTCGTCTTCAATGGGCGACACCTTATTTTTAAACAGCAATCCCCTGGTTTGAGACTCTCCCACAACATCCTCTCCACATCCACCCTGTCAATCCCCTCAGGATCTTAAAGGTTTTAATCCAGTTCCCTCTCACACTTCTAAACTCCGGTGGATACAAACCTGACCGGCCTAACATTTCCTCAGCAGACAACCTGCCCATTCCTGCTATTAGTCTGGTAAACCTTCTCCGGGGTTGGTAGGAATGTGTGGTTGAGGTTACAACCAGTGGAATGGGAGGGCAGGCTCTAGGGATCGAATGGTCTCCTAGCTTGTCTGTTCATACGTTAAACTTCTGCAGTATATTCCTCTCACACCCGGGTATATGTTATTCCAGATATAACCCTTTCAGTGAACCTATCGAATAGATTCCAGTCTGTAACTCACTCCCGGGTATCTGTTATTCTATATATAAACCACCCCGAACACCTCGATTAGATTCCAGTCTGTAACTCACTCCCGGGTATCTGTTATTCTATATATAAACCACCCCAAACACCTCGATTAGATTCCAGTCTGTAACTCACTCCCGGGTATCTGTTATTCTATATATAAACCATCCTGAACTCCTCGATTAGATTCCAGTCTGTAACTCACTCCCGGGTATCTGTTATTCTATATATAAACCACCCTAAACTCCTCGATTAGATTCCAGTCTGTAACTCACTCCCGGGTATCTGTTATTCTATATATAAACCACCCTGAACCCCTCGATTAGATTCCAGCCTGTAACTCACTCTCGGGTATCTGTTATTCTATATATAAACCACCCCGAGACCCTCGATTAGATTCCAGTCTGTAACTCACTTCCGGGTATCTGTTATTCTATATATAAACCATCCTGAACCCCTCAATTAGATTCCAGTCTGTAACTCACTCCCGGGTATCTGTTATTCTATATATAAACCATCCTGAACACCTCGATTAGATTCCAGTCTGTAACTCACTCCCGGGTATCTGTTATTCTATATATAAACCACCCTGACCCTCTCGATTAGATTCCAGTCTGTAACTCACTCCCGGATATCTGTTATTCTATATATAAACCACCCCGAACCCCTCGATTAAATTTCAGTCTGTACCCCATTCCTGGGTATCTGTTATTCTATACATAAACCATCCAGAACCCCTCAATTAGATTCCAGTCTGTAACTAGCTCCTGGGTATCTGTTATTCTATATATAAACCACTCCGAGCCCCTCAATTAGATTCCAGTCTGTAACTCACACCTGGGTATCTGTTATTCTATATATAAACCACCCCGAGCCCCTCGATTAGATTCCAGTCTGTAACTCACTCCCGGATATCTGTTATTCTATATATAAACCACCCCGAACCCCTCGATTAGATTCCAGTCTGTAACTCACTCCTGGATATTTGTTATTCTATATATAAACCACCCCGAACCCCTCGATTAGATTCCAGTCTGTAACTCACTCCCGGGTATCTGTTATTCTATATATAAACCACCCGAACCCCTCGATTAGATTCCAGTCTGTAACTCACTCCCGGGTATCTGTTATTCTATATATAAACCACCCCGAACCCCTCGATTAGGTTCCAGTCTGTAACTCACTCCCGGGTATCTGTTATTCTATATATCAACCACCCCGAACCCCTCGATTAGATTCCAGTCTGTAACACACTCCCGGGTATCTGTTATTCTATATATAAACCACCCCGAACCCCTCGATTAGATTCCAGTCTGTAACTCACTCCCGGGTATCTGTTATTCTATATATAAACCACCCCGAACCCCTCGATTAGATTCCAGTCTGTAACTCACTCCCGGGTATCTGTTATTATATAAACCACCCCAAACCCCTCAATTAGATTCCAGTCTGTAACTCACTCCCGGGTATCTGTTATTCTATATATAAACCATCCTGAACCCCTCGATTAGATTCCAGTCTGTAACTCACTCCCGGGTATCTGTTATTCTATATATAAACCACCCTGAACCCCTCGATTAGATTCCAGTCTGTAACTCACTCCCGGGTATCTGTTATTCTATATATAAACCATCCTGAACCTTTTGATTAGATTCCAGTCTGTAACTAACTACCGGGTATCTGTAAATCTATATATAAACCACCCCGAGCCCCTCGATTAGATTCCAGTTAATAACTAACTACCGAGTATCTGTTAATCTATATATAAACCACCCCGATCCCTCGATTAGATTCCAGTTAATAACTAACTACCGAGTATCTGTTAATCTATATATAAACCACCCCGACCCCTCGATTAGATTCCAGTCTGTAACTAACTACCGAGTATCTGTAAATCTATATATAAACCACCCCGAACCCCTCGATTAGATTCCAGTCTGTAACTAACTACCGAGTATCTGTTAATCTATATATAAACCACCTTGAATCCCTGATTCAGACATAATTTTTCTAAAATTAAATAAACGGAATTTCCAAATTAGACTGGAGCCGTGTCTAAATGTGGAGCTTGCTACCACAGGGCGAGTTTGAGATGATTCATATTGAATCATTTAAGGTGAAACTAGATTTAAAAAAGGAAGTAGATAGAGTATTATACTTGTCAAAACTTCAAAGTAATAAGTGGGATAAAAGTGGGAGGAAGATCAAAAAAGGAGTTTATGCATTGAGGCATGGGGCATCGCTGAGGTATTAAATGAATAATATGCATTTGTTTTTATCAAAGCCAAAATGCAGTTTTTTTTTGTTGCTTATTGTCACAAGTTGGCATCAATGAAGTTACTGTGAAAAGCCCCTAGTCGCCACATTCCGGTGCCTGTTCGGGGAGGCCGGTACGGAAATGTAACCCACGCTGCTGGCCTTGTTCTGCATTACAAGCCAGCTGTTTAGCCCACTGTGCTAAACCAGCCCCTTCAGAGTATTGGTGAAAGAGGAAGACGTTCAGTCTTTCAAAGAGTTTAAAGTTGATGAGGAGGAGCTATTGGATAGACAACCTGTGCCTAAATTTGATGAGGTACCAGGGCCAGATGAAATGCACACAAGGATAATGAAGGAAATAAGAATGGAAATTTTAGGGGTACTGACCAGAATATTCCAGCCTTCTCGAGACTCAGGAGTGGTACCAGCGGATGGGGATTTGCAAATGTTACGCCTTTGTTCAAAAAAAGAGACAACCTAGCAAGTACAGGCCAGACAGTTTAAATCCCATGGCAGAGAATCTCCTAGAAATTATAAATTGATACACACGTGCGCAAATGCACGTTCTCTAACAAAAGCCAACACCAGGCAGCACGGTAGCACAGTTGCTTCACAGCGCCAGGGTCCCTAGTTCAATTCCCGACTGGATCACTGTCTGTGCGGAGTCTGCATGTTCTCCCCGTGTGTGCGTAGGTTTCCTCCGGGTGCTCCGGTTTCCTCCCACAGTCCAAAGACGTGCAGGTTAGGTGGATTGGCCATGATAAATTGCCCGTAGTGTCCAAAAAGCTTACGCCATTCTCCATGGCGGACTCGGACTGCGGAGCCAGACCTAAGAAAGAGATCTCCCGATCAGTCGCGCAGCCGACCCTCAAACCCCACACAAACATTCCCTTGGCCTCCGATTGGCCCGCCCCCAACCAGGGTGGGCACCGCGGACTGAGTCCGCAGCCTCCACACGAGTATCCCGACTGGCAATAGCAGGTTAGTCCCACGCTGTCGGAAACACGGCCGGTCGGGGGCGGAGAACGTCGGAGCGGGCCTCTGGCAATGCCCTCCGGCGGCGCAGTGTACTCCTCGGTAACTCCGAGTTTCGGTGCCTGGAGAATCACCGAACCGGTGCCAGTCCCGATTACGGCAGCAAGCTGGATTCTCTGCCCTGGCGCCAGCCTCAATTTCGGCGTCGGGTTGCGGAGAATCTAGCCCTATATTTCTGAGTTACTGAAAGTGGCAGGACAGGTTAAGAATGTGGACAATGAAGCATTCAGTATCCTGGGCTCAATTAATAGGGGCATAAAGTTCAAAATAGGGATATTGTGCTGAATTTGTATAAGACAGTTCAGTCTCTGCTGGAGTATTCTGTTCAGCTCTGGGGGCTGCACGTTCAGAAGGATTCAAAGACATTTGGGAGAGAGCAGGAAAAATTCCCAGGAATGGTTCCAGGAACGGCTATTATTGGATGGATTAGAGAAGTTCAAACTGTTCTCTTTGGAGAATTCGTTTTTTAAAAATTTTATTCTCCTTTTTCACATTTTCTCCCAAATTTACACCCACAATAAACAATAATCAGTAACGAATGTAATGTCAATCCCCAGATCAATAACAACAATCCCATCCTCCCACCAAACCCCAGACATTAGCCCACATGTTCACACAAACAAATGACAACAAGGAATCAGGAATCACCCATAGTCACCATTAACACATACAGTCCCCCTCCCCACAACCCTCTCACCCACACCCACTAACTAATGTTCAATATTACCCAGTTCTTGAAAGTGCATAATGAATGATGCCCATGAATTGTAGAACCCCTCCATCCTTCCCCTCAGTTCAAACTTAACCTTCTCAAGAGTCAAGTATTCCAACAGGTCCCCCCGCCACGCCAGGGCACAGGGTGGAGAGGCTGCTCTCCATCCCAACAGGATCCGCCTTCGGGCGATCAACGAGGCGAAGGCTACAACATCTGCCTCCGCACCCGTTTCCAACCCCGGCTGGACCGACACCCCGAATATGGCCACCTGGGGGCCCGGGTCCAGTTTCACGGGCACCATAGAACATAGAACAGTACAGCACAGAACAGGCCCTTCGGCCCTCAATGTTGTGCCGAACAATGATCACCCTACTCATCCACCCTATACCCGTAACCCAACAATCCCCCCCTTAACCTTACTTTTATTAGGACACTACGGGCAATTTAGCATGGCCAATCCACCTAACCCGCACATCTTTGGACTGTGGGAGGAAACCGGAGCACCCGGAGGAAACCCACGCACACAGGGGGAGGACGTGCAGACTCCACACAGACAGTGACCCAGCCGGGAATCGAACCTGGGACCCTGGAGCTGTGAAGCATTTATGCTAACCACCATGCTACCCTGCTGCCCCCTAAGACCACTTTAGAGATTCCCCTAAACACCTCCTTCCAGTAATCCTCCAGCTTTGGACAGGACCAAAACATATGGACATGATTAGCCCCCCCCCCCCCCCCCCCCCCCCCCCCCCGGCAACGTTCACACACATCTTCTACCCCCTCAAAGAGCCGGCTCATCCTCGCCCTCGTGAGGTGTGCTCTGTACACCACCTTCAGCTGTATCAGCCCCAACCTCGCACACGAGATGGAGGCATTCACCCTCCGGAGCACCTCACACCAGAACCCCTCCTCCATACCATCTCCCAACTCTTCCTCCCACTTTGCTTTGATCCCTTCCAGTGGTGCCTTCTCCTCTTCCAAAATAGCTCCGTAATCCGCTGACACTACCCCCTTCTCCAGTCCCCCTGTCGTCAGCACCTCCTCCAGCAAAATGTGGAGGCCGGCTCCTCCTGGAAGCCCTGTACCTCCTTCCTGGCAAAGTCCTGAACCTGCATATACCTAAACACTTCTCCCTGCTCCAGCCCATACTTCGCTTCCAGCTCCTTCAATCCTGCAAACCGACCCCTAAGAAATTAATCTTTTAGCGTCTTAATCCCCTTCTCCTCCCATTTCCGAACATTTCCATCCCACGGAGAATTAAAGTTGAGAGGATATTTCATAGTGATGTTGAAGATAATGAGGGTTCTGGACAGAGTAGAGAGGGACAAACTGTTCCCATTGCTGGAAGGATGGAGAATGAGAGGAATAACCAGGCAGCATCCAATCCTGCCACTGTGCTGATCTGCAAATCCTCAAAGGGTTACTGCACAGGAGGAGGCTATTCAACTCGCTGAGTGTGTACCGAAACATGTAGAGTCCAGAACTTCTCAATAGAGCTGATCTTAATGGTTAAATCTAAGGAAACTTCTTTCTGAAATTTCTTGCAGGTATGATTTGAGGATTCGCTTCCTTCCCAAAGATGTCATGAAGAGTTTTCAGGAAGACAGAACCACGCTGTTGTGTTATTATCAGCAGGTCAGTGCTGACGGTTAGATTCGCTTCCTCCGTGTGCAGTGCTCTCCCTCTCTCACTCTCACACTCTCTGTCTTTCTCTCTCGCACTCTCTCTCTCTCTCTCTATGTCTCTCTCTCTCACACCCAGGGCCCAGTGGAGAAAAGCTGTCACATCAACACATTCAATACTCTCCCCACTGCTGCTTCAGTAGGAACTAAACCCCCCTTGGACAGGAACGTGACCCAATCAACAGTGGTGAATGTTCAGCCAGTTTTAATGACTGCCCAGCGACCCAGGTTCAAATCCCACCACGGCAGATGGTTAAGTTGGAATTCAATTTTAAAAACCTGGAATTAAAAGCCTAACGATGACCATGTTGATTGTTCTCTCGTGTCCTGGGATTTCGCGCTCTTTGGGGCTGTACTTAGCTTTGGACCCAATAATTCGTCAGGCTTCGATTACTACCTTTGATTTCGGCCAATAAAGGGGCGGGTGCCTTGGTGGCGGGGCGCGTCCTGTGTGTTGTTCCTCGTGTCTTAATAAAACTCGTAGTCTCAAAGGTGGAGAAGATGCTTTATTGTGAATTTGTTCCCTCTTCAGAGCTTAACTTACGGCTACCTCAAATGCTGCCTGCCTGTGTGTCTGTGTCCTGCTACGTGTTCTGCCTTCCGTGAAGTGTGTCCTCACTTCCTGTCCCTGTGTATTTATAGCTCTCCTGTGCTCCCTCTAGTGCTTGCTCAGTTGTATTGCATCTACTCAGATCTACAATCACCACATCCCCCTTTTTTTCTTTACATATTTTCTGTACATCGTTAAAGAAAATTGTACAAAACAGTTACTTATGATATGTGTATCTATAGAAGTGATGGTGCTATTGCATATTTTACAAAGCCAATTTATATTTGAGTCCACTCTTAATAAAAACATTTATGAGTCCAAACTTGATGAATTTGTTCACTGAGTTTTTTCTTTTGTTGTTGTTGACGTGGTGAATGTTGTCGGTGTTCTTGTTATTTTAAGTAAACAATACATCATACCATGGTGTTTGTAGTCTTGTCATTGTTTTGCAGTGTGCTGTGGCATTGTCCTTCATGTGCAGAGTTGTGCCATTTTGTACAAGTCGTTGTTTCATTGCTGTTGTTTCTGTCGTTCCTGTCTTTGTTGTTTTCATTGCCGTTCTTGTTGCTGTTTTTGTCGTTTCTGTCTTTGTTGTTGTCGCTATCTTTGTTGTGCTTCTTGTTGGTTTTGTTGTTCTTCTTGTAGTTTTTGTCGTTGTGCTTGTAGTTTTTGTTGGTGCTGTTGTTCTTGTTTTTGCAGTGCTTCTTGCGATTTTTGTTGTTCCTATCGCGCTTCATGTTGCTTTTGTTCTTGCTGTTGTTGTTCTAGTTTCTGCTGTGCTTCTTTTGGCTTTTGTTTTTCTTGTTGTGCTCAATGAGTGTCCCGTGTGGATAATTTGAGTCATTGTCACAGTTATTGGTGCGAGAGTCCTTTGTGGAATCTGTTGCATTGAACGTTTCGTCTCGAGAATGGTGAGAATGATCTGATGTTGCATTGATGCTGGTGACATCAGTCATTTGTAGTGGATTTGATTCCTCGTCTTTGCTTTCTTGGTGTTCCTCTTCTGGAGTCAAATTCTTCACGATTTCATTTGACGCGGTCTCTCTGGACTCTTGGTGCTCCTCTTCCTGCATCAAAATCTTCATGGTTTCTGTTGATGTGGTCTCTCTGGACTCTTGGCACTCCTCTTCTGGAGTCAAAATCTTCATGGTTTCTATTTGCGTGGTCTCTCTGGACTCTTGGGTGGCCCGACTCTGTGCTTCTGTACAGACAAGCTGAGAACTGTCAGTCTCGCTGTGATCCTGTATGTCGAGTGTGATCACCTTGTCACTGTTTTCGCATGCAGTGGGTAGATGTACATTGTTTTCTTCGTGTTTATGTGAGCTTGGTAGACTTTCATAGTCTGCTTGCGGTTGCTCAGATACGGCGGGTTGACCTTCATGGTCTTGTTCATGCATGGTGTTCGCCAGGGAGTGTTTGCTTGCATCCCTTTTGGAGTCTTTCATCACTCTCACTGTGGAGCCTGTCATCGCTCGCTCTGTGGAGTCTTTCTGTGCTCTCTGTGTGGCGTCGTCTTCGTCTTGGGTATTGCTGCCATCCAATGTATCGACGATCTGCCATGGCACCATGGTGTTGGATTCATCTACCACCAGTAGATTCGTGTTGAGCTTTGCGACCGTGTCGCTGATGCTGTGATTAGCATATCCGAATAACTCAGCCATGTCTGAGTAGTATTCTTCGAAAAACAAATCATCTTTTTTTGTTTCGTATTTCTTTTTGTTCTCTTCACTTTGGGTGGTGCAGAGAATTCAATTTTAAAAACTTGGAATTAAAAGCCTAACGATGGCCATGTTGATTGTTCTCTCGTGTCCTGGGATTTCACGCCCTTTGGGGCTGTCCTTAGCTTTGGACCCAATAATTCGGCAGGCTTCGATTACTGCCTTTGATTTTGGCCAATAAAGGGAGGGGGTGCCTTGATGGTGGGGCGTGTCCTGAGCGGTCATTGACCTTGGCTTTTTGGGCTCCCTGAGCAAAGGGAGTGGCGCCAATGAGTCTGTTCCTGTATCTGTTACCTGAGTACAGGTCTTTTGTTCTGGGGAAATGGGCCATTAGAGTGCAAAGTAGATGAGGGTTATCTGAGTTGCCAATATACATAAGCTCTGAGCGTCTGAGTCCTGGGTTGACCATATTTCCCATGGTCCTTTGCAGGTGGCCATATTTCCCGGGATCCTTTGTAAGTGGCCATCCCAGTTGGCTACATCTTACTCTGCTGTGATGCCATTAAGGCGACAATCACCACAGACTAAATCTAGAACTGAGTCCCTTCTCATTGGACTTGTTACGTGTTGGCTAATAGTGTTCTCCTGAACGCAGTTCAAGAATTTTGCACCCTCTGTGACATTCACTCTGTTCATACCCAGTTGCTATCTGGGTCGTTCCCAATGATTACTGGGCGGCACGGTAGCACAGTGGGTAGCACTGTTGCTTCACAGCGCTAGGGTCCCGGGTTCGATTCCCGGCTTGGGTCACTATCTGTGCAGAGTCTGCACGTTTCTCACTGTGTCTGTGTGGTTTTCCCTGGGTGCTCTGGTTTCCTCCCACAAGTCCCAAAAGACGTGCTGTTAGGTGAATTGGACACTCTGAATTCTCCCTCTGTGACCCGAACAGGTGCCGAAATGTGGAGACTAGGGGCTTTTCACAGTAACTTCATTGCAGTGTTAATGTAAGCCTACTTGTGACAATAAAAATTAATATTATTACTGCCCTAGAAATCTGTCTACATATCTTCTGTTCTAACTCTGTCCTCACAGGTACGCAGTGAATACATGGAGGAAATCGCTGGTCAAGTGGATCAGGAAGTGGCCTTGAAGCTTGGCTGCCTGGAGATCAGGTAATGTTCTGTATCTGGGATACTTGGCTGAACCTTCCTGTATCCGGTCTCTGGTTCTATGGAGTGGTGCTGCGGAGAATAGGGGCGGGACTCTGCGAAAACTGGCGGGGGGGGGGGAGCAACTCCGGCGGGAAAGAGTGGTGGGAACCACTCTGGCATCGGGCCGCTCCGCATCTTCAGGGGCTAGGCCGGCGCTGGAGTGGTTTGCGCCTCACCGGCCGGCGCTGAAGGGCCTCCGCTGGCCGGTGCGAGTTGCCACATGCGTGGGAGCGCCAGCGTGTGCTGGTGTCCTCCCAGCGCATGCGTAGGGGGGGGTTCATCTCCGCGCCGGCCATCGTGGACTGTTACAGCGGCCGACGCAGAGGAATAGGGAGCCCCCACGGCACAGGCCCGCCCGAGGTACAGTGGGCCCCGATCGCGGGCCAGGCCACCATGGGGGCAGCCCCCGGGGCCAGATCCCCCTGTGCCCCCCCCCCCCCCGGAGACCGCCCACGGACCGGCTGAAAACAGGCAGACATTCGGCCCATCGCAGGCCAGAGAATCTCCGGAGGGGGCCGCTGACAACGGCGCCCGATTCCCGCCCCCGCCAAATCCCCGGCGCCGGAGAATTCGGCAGCCGGCGGGGGAGGGATTCACGTCGTGCCCCCGGTGATTCTCCAACCCGGCGGGGGGGGATCGGAGAATCCCGCCCCAGCTTTCTGCAATTCCTGTGCTGCATGAGATCCCAGATAAAGACCCTCCCATTCTCTTTGGGCTCTGGAAACTTGCTGCCTGACGCATCCGAGGAACATCTTAATCAGGGAAGAGGAAACTAAATAGCTGAATAGAAATCAGAGAAACGCTGCTCTTGTCCTCCAGCAGGAAGTTAGGCCACATTGGGTGTGATTATAACTGAGCGCAGGGGGGAAAAGCAAATTCCTGCTGATGCTGGAATCTGAGACACAAACAGAAAATGCTGGACAATCTCAGCAGGTCTGGCAGCGTCTGTGGAGCGGGAAGGGAGCTAACGTTTCGAGGCTGGAGGCCCCTTTGTCAAAGCTGAGTGATGCCGGCTTTCTGTGACAGGAACCCTGAAATGAGGCGGCTCGTTATCAGTCAAGTGCGACAAACTCTCAGCGAATGGGCAGCTTCTTTTCGCTGGTGACGTCTTTTCTCAGGCTTCTTGATTGGCTAAGATCCTGGAGGCCAGTGACCTCTGCCATCATTTGTGATTGGCTGATTTGGCCCAGTGATGCTGTCACAGAAGTTAGAGTCTCGTAATCAGACCATTGTTTAAAAAAAAAATTAAAACCATCATTTTCCTTCCAATTTTTACACTTTGGGGTTTCCTGGTTCGAGGAACTTCAGCAATTTCAGTCCAGTTGCTCTTAAACAACGACTTCAGCCAGATAATAATTCAGCAGAATTATTCACATGAAACAGCTTATAATAATAATCTTTATTATTGTCACAAGTAGGCTGACATTAACAGTGCAATGAAGTTACTGTGAAAAGCCCCTAGTCGCCACATTCCGGTGCCTGTTCAGGTACACAGAGGGAGAATTCAGAATGTCCAATTCACCCAACAGCACGTCTTTCGGGACTTGTGGGAGGAAACCGGAGCCCCCGGAGGAAACCCACGCAGACACAGGGAGAACGTGCAGACTCTGCACAGACAGTGACCCAAGCCGGGAATCGAACCTGGGACCCTGGCGCCGTGAAGTCACAGTGCTAACCACTGGGCTGCCCACCAAATTAAAGTTGCCATAGTCGCAGGTGACCAGAGGGAGAGCTGACTGGTGGTGATTTAACCCTCACGGTAGCATTTGGGGCCTCACGGTAGCATGGTGGTTAGCATCAATGCTTCACAGCTCCAGGGTCCCAGGTTCGATTCCCGGCTGGGTCACTGTCTGTGCGGAGTCTGCACGTCCTCCCCGTGTGTGCGTGGGTTTCCTCCGGGTGCTCCGGTTTCCTCCCACAGACCAAAGATGTGCGGGTTAGGTGGATTGGCCATGCTAAATTGCCCGTAGTGTAAGGTTAATGGGGGGATTGTTGGGTTACGGGTATACGGGTTACGTGGGTTTAAGTAGGGTGATCATTGCTCGGCACAACATCGAGGGCCGAAGGGCCTGTTCTGTGCTGTACTGTTCTAATTCTAATTCTAACCCGAGGATTACCACACCTCAGGCGAGGGGTAAGGCTGAGAAGGTGGATAACCTCAGCCGGTATGGGGAATTGAACCCACGCTATGCTGGCCTTGCTCTGCATCACAAACTAGCTGTCCAGCCCACTGATCTAAAAACTGGCTTGAACTGGCCACAACAGCAGATTCTATTTAGATAGCATCTTTAAAGATAGAAACAGAGAAAATAGAAGCAGGAGGAAACCATTCGGCCTTTCGAGCCTGTCTCACTATTCAATGAGATTGTGGCTGATCTGTGCTAACTCCACATATCTGCCGTTAGCCCATATCCCTAAATATCTTTGCTCAACAAAAATCTATCTATCTCTGATTTAAAATTAACAACTGATCACCTCTTAACCTTCTAAATTCTCGCACAAACAAGTCTAATTTGAGTAATGTCTCCCCTAAAGTTAACATTGCACTGACTCCAAGGCCAAAATGTCCTTCCTAAGGTGTGGTGACCTGAACTGTTCACAGTGACTCCGAGTGGGGTCTAACCAGGGATTTGTAAAGCTGCAACATTTCCCCTGTGTCACTGTACCCCAATCCTCTATATAGGACTCAAATATTTTTGGCTGCACCACCGCACGAAAACCACAGAGGGGTCGGGCACCTTGTAAAGGTCAATTGACCTCGGGCAGGAATATCGGGTCGCTGGGCAGACACAGCCGAATATCCCGCCCACAAAGGCTGGCATTCCGTTAGCCTATTTTACTATTTTCTGCACTTGTTCCTGGCATTTTAAGGATCTCTGCACCTGAACCCCCCAGTCTCTTTGGACATTCACTGTACCCAACCTCTTTCCATTTAGAAAGCACTCACCTCACACTTGTTTGCATTGAATTCAATTCGTCACAATTTTGCCCATTCACTGAGTCAGTCAATATCCCGTTGCTAATTTATGCTATAATCTAGGCTGTCTACAATGTCACCAGCTCCCTCGCACTGTCACTCAGTAACCTCTCTCTCAGCACCCTGATTGTATCTCTACTGATGTTAATCCAGCTCCCTCGCACTGTCACTCAGTAACCTCTCTCCCCCAGCTCCCTCACACTGTCACTCAGTAACCCCTCTCCCCCAGCTCCCTCACACTGTCACTCAGTAACCCCTCTCCCCCAGCACCCTGCGTTACTGACTGTATCTCTACTGATGTTAATCCTGCTCCCTCACACTGTCACTCAGTAAACCCTCTCCCCCCAGCACCCTGTGTTACTGACTGTATCTCTACTGATGTTAATCCAGCTCCCTCACACTGTCACTCAGTAACCCCTCTCCCCAGCTCCCTCACACTGTCAATCAGTAACCCCTCTCCCCCAGCTCCCTCACACTGTCACTCAGTAACCCCTCTCCCCCAGCTCCCTCACACTGTCACTCAGTAACCCCTCTCCCCCAGCTCCCTCACACTGTCACTCAGTAACCCCTCTCCCCCAGCTCCCTCACACTGTCACTCAGTAACCCCTCTACCCCAGCACCCTGTGTTACTGACTGTATCTCTACTGATGTTAATCCAGCTCCCTCACACTGTCACTCAGTAACCCCTCTCCCCCCAGCACCCTGCGTTACTGACTGTATCTCTACTGATGTTAATCCAGCTCCCTCACACTGTCACTCAGTAACCCCTCTCCCCCAGCTCCCTCACACTGTCACTCAGTAACCCCTGTCCCCTAGCACCCTGTGTTACTGACTGTATCTCTACTGATGTTACTCCAGCTCCCTCACACTGTCACTTAGTAACCACTCTCCCCAGCACCCTGTGTTACTGACTGAATCCCTACTGATGTTAATCCAGCTCCCTCACACTGTCACTCAGTAACCCCTCTCCCCCAGCGCCCAGTGTTACTGACTGTATCTCTACTGATGTTAATCCAGCTCCCTCACACTGTCACTCAGTAACCCCTCTCCCCCAGCACCCTGTGTTACTGACTGTATCCCTACTGATGTTAATCCAGCTCCCTCACACTGTCACTCAGTAACCCCTCTCCCCCCAGGTCCCTGTGTTAGTGACTGTATCCCTACTGATGTTAATCCAGCACCCTCACACTGTCACTCAGTAACCCCTCTCCCCCCAGCACCCTGTGTTACTGACTGTATCTCTACTGATGTTAATCCAGCTCCCTCACACTGTCACTCAGTAACCCCTCTCTCCCAGCTCCCTGTGTTACTGACTATCTCTACTGATGTTAATCCAGCTCCCTCACACTGTCACTCAGTAGCCCCTCTCCCCCAGCACCCTGTGTTACTGACTGTATCTCTACTGATGCTAATCCAGCTCCCTCACACTGTCACTCAGTAACCCCTCTCCCCCAGCACCCTGTGTTACTGACTGTATCCCTACTGATGTTAATCCAGCTCCCTCACACTGCACTCAGTAACCCCTCTCCCCCCAGCACCCTGTGTTACTGACTGTATCTCTACTGATGCTAATCCAGCTCCCTCACCCTGTTTGATTACTTACAAATTCTGGGTGAATTTATCATATGAGTTTATAGTTAGTGAATGTTGATGGTCTGATGAATGGGGCTGTTGTTTATTTATTGTGTCTGCTCTTTCCGATCAGGAGGTTTTACAAGAATATGCAGCCAAAAGCCCTGGAGAAGAAGTCCAATTTTGAATTGCTGGAGTGAGTATTTTTGCTGTCGGGTTTTCTGTTTCAATGTTGTGATGAAATGGGTTTCTCAAACTTGCCTGGCTTTGTGTAAGTCATAGAGCAGTGCATTCGGCCCATCAAGCCTGTACTGACCCTTCAAAAGAGCTCCTTACCCAGTCCCACACCCCTATTCTATTCCCTTTACCCCACCTAACTTTTTGGACACTAAGGTTCATGTCCAATCTACCTAACCTGCACATCTTTGGGTGTTGGAAGAAACTGGAGCACCCGGAGGAAACCCATGAAGACACGGGGAGATCGTGAAAACTCCACACAGACAGTTAGCACTGCTGCCTCACAGGGTCAGGGACCCGGGTTCAATTCTGGTCTCGGGTGACTGTCTGTTCGGAGTCTGCATGTTCTCCCCGTGTCTGCGTGGGTTTCCTCCGGGTGCTCCGGTTTCCTCCCACATTCTAAGATGCGCAGGCTAGGTGGATTGGCCATGATAAATTACCCCGTAGTGTCCAAAATGGTTAGATGGGTTTGCAGGAATATGGTATAAGATTGGGCCCAGACTGTCGATTGGTGCGTGGGTCGAATAGCCTCCTTCTGTACTGGAGGGATTTTTTGGGATTCTATGTCCTTTGACCCCCTTCACCCCGAATGCTATATCTAATTCTTTCTTGAAAACAAATGTTTTCACCTCACTACTTCCTGTGGTAACAAATTCCACAGACTCACCATTCTCTGGATGAAGAACTTGCTCCTCATCTCTGTCCGAAATGGTCTACCCCGTATCCTCAGACTGTGACCCCTGGACACACCCACCATCAGGAACATACAGCAGATTGTAGCTCCAACATTTTCATAACAGGTATAGCAGCTGGGGTTGGTCTGGATGTAACTGCGATACAAGCAGAATCCGGATCCTGGTCCTGATCATGCTCCAGATGTAACTGGGATATCAGCAGAATCTGGATCCTGGTCCAGATCATGGTCCAGATGTAACTGGGATATCAGCAGAATCCGGATCCTGGTCCAGATCATGGTCCAGATGTTCCTAGATATCAGCAGAATCTGGATCCTGGTCCAGATCATGGTCCAGATGTTCCTAGATACCAGCAGAATCTGGATCCTGGTCCAGATCATGGTCCAGATGTTACTGGGATACCAGCAGAATCCGGATCCTGGTCCAGATGTTACTGGGATGCCAGCAGAATCCGGAGCCTGGTCCAGATCATGGTCCAGATGTTACTGGGATACCAGCAGAATCCGGATCCTGGTCCAGATGTTACTGGGATGCCAGCAGAATCCGGAGCCTGGTCCAGATGTTACTGGGATACCAGCAGAATCCGGATCCTGGTCCAGATGTTACTGGGATACCAGCAGAATCCGGATCCTGGTCCAGATGTTACTGGGATACCAGCTGAATCCGGATCCTGGTCCAGATGTTACTGGGATACCAGCAGAATCCGGATCCTGGTCCAGATGTTACTGGGATACCAGCAGAATCCGGATCCTGGTCCAGATGTTACTGGGATACCAGCTGAATCCGGATCCTGGTCCAGATGTTACTGGGATACCAGCAGAGTTGGAGTTTTGATCCTGTTGTCTTTGACACTTCCCTGGGTTCTGGAATCAGTCAAGTTCCTTCATCCAGATACTTTGATATTTGTTGCTTTGATCCGTTATGCCCCTGTGTAAACCTACATTTGCCCTTTGACGTGACGCCTCTGAGGAGATGACAGTTTAACAGAACATTCCCTGAGATATCTGTCTTTTACATTGAAGGAAGGACGTTGGTCTCGATTTGTTTTTTCCTAAACAGTTACAGAATAGTATGAAGGTAAGAATTCTCAGTGTTTATTACCAATGATTAAATATTTTCTCACTCTGCTATGATTAATAGTTAAAGGGTGTTTTGATTAAAAATATCAAATTATGAAGGGAAACAGAAAGGGCAAAGTGCGAGAAAATCCTCCTGCTGATTTGAGGAAGTCTCGAGTCGGGAGAGAATCTAAAATAGAGCCAGATTTCAGAGCTGTGATTGGGAAACACTTGCACACACTGAGCAGGGTTTGAAGATTGGAACTTTACTCCACAAATGACAATTGACAGCAGATGAATTGTTCATTTTAAATCAAAGACTGGTAGATGTTTGTAAACCAAATACATTAAGGGTTTATGGAGTTAATGATATGTTCATTGTATTGTTAATCTACACATTGTTTAATTAAGTATTTATAAAGAGAGACTGTTGGCACACGGGGATGGTTGGTGGGGAGCAGATAGATTTAATGCTGCATTCAGAAAATAAACTTATTATTAACAAAAGTGAGAGTCTAGAACAAAGAACAAAGAGAACAAAGAAAATTACAGCACAGGAACAAGCCCTTCGGCCCTCCCAGCCTACGCTGATCCAGATCCTTTATCTAAACCTGTCTCCTATTTTCCAAGGTCTACTTCTCTCTGTTCCCCGCCCGTTCATATACCTGTCTAGATGCATCTTAAATGATGCTATCGTGCCCGCCTCTACCACCTCCGCTGGTAAAGCGTTCCAGGCACCCACCACCCTCTGCGTAAAAAACTTTCCACGCACATCTCCCTTAAACTTTCTCCCTCTCACCTTGAAATCGTGACCCCTTGTAATTGACACCCCCACTCTTGGAAAAAGCTTGTTGCTATCCACCCTGTCCATACCTCTCATAATTTTGTAGACCTCAATCAGGTCTCCCCTCAACTTCCGTCTTTCCAACGAAAACAATCCTAATCTACTCAACCTTTCTTCATAGCTAGCACCCTCCATACCAGGCAACATCCTGGTGAACCTCCTCTGCACCCTCTCTAAAACATCCACATCCTTCTGGTGATGTGGCGACCAGAACTGCACGCAGTATTCCAAATGTGGCCGAACCAAAGTCCGATACAACTGTAACATGACCTGCCGACTCTTGTACTCAATACCCCGTCCGATGAAGGCAAGCATGCTGTATGCCTTCTTGACCACTCTATCAACCTGCGTTGCCACCTTCAGGGTACAATGGACCTGAACTCCCAGATCTCTCTGTACATCAATTTTCCCCAAGACCCTTCCATTGACCATATAGTCCGCTCTTGAATTAGATCTTCCAAAATGCATCACCTCACATTTGCCTGGATTGAACTCCATCTGCCATTTTCTGCCCAACTCTCCAATCTATCTATATTTTGCTGTATTCTCTGACAGTCCACCTCGCTATCTGCAACTCCACCAATCTTAGTATCATCTGAAAACTTGCTAATCAGACCACCTGTACTTTCCTCCAGATCATTTATGTATATCGCAAACAACAGTGGTCCGAGCACAGATCCCTGTGGAACACCACTAGTCACCCTTCTCCATTTTGAGACACTCCCTTCCACCACTACTCTCTGTCTCCTGTTGCCCAGCCAGTTCTTTATCCATCTAGCTAGTACACCCTGAACCCCATACGACTTCAGTTTTTCCATCAACCTGCCATGGGAAACTTTATCATAGTTCAGAGATGGGAAATGTTTTTCTTATTAAGGGCCATTCGTATAGCCGAGGATCTCACACATAAAAATAGTAATGAATATTTATTACCGAGAATACGGGAAAGTTCAACCCACACAATGTGATGTCTCAGATTCCTCTTCACTAACAATATTTCTGAAGTAAACGTGCACGTTCACTGCTGTACTCCGCTAGTGTACTCTGCTGCTGTACTCTGCTGCTGTACTCTGCTGCTGTACCCTGCTGCTGTACTCTGCTGCTGTACCCCGCTGCTGTACTCTGCTGCTGTACCCCGCTGCTGTACTCTGCTGCTGTACTCTGCTGCTGTATCCCGCTGCTGTACCCCGCTGCTGTACTCTGCTGCTGTACCCCGCTGCTGTACCCCGCTGCTGTACCCCGCTGCTGTACTCTGCTGCTGTACTCTGCTGCTGTACTCTGCTGCTGTACTCTGCTGCTGTACCCCGCTGCTGTACCCCGCTGCTGTACTCTGCTGCTGTACTCTGCTGCTGTACCCTGCTGCTGTACCCCGCTGCTGTACCCCGCTGCTGTACCCCGCTGCTGTACTCTGCTGCTGTACTCCGCTGCTGTGCCCTGCTGCTGTACCCCGCTGCTGTACCCCGCTGCTGTACCCCGCTGCTGTACTCTGCTGCTGTACCCCGCTGCTGTACCCCGCTGCTGTACTCTGCTGCTGTACTCTGCTGCTGTACTCTGCTGCTGTACTCTGCTGCTGTACCCCGCTGCTGTACTCTGCTGCTGTACTCTGCTGCTGTACCCCGCTGCTGTACCCCGCTGCTGTACCCCGCTGCTGTACTCTGCTGCTGTACTCTGCTGCTGTACTCTGCTGCTGTACTCTGCTGCTGTACCCCGCTGCTGTACTCTGCTGCTGTACCCCGCTGCTGTACTCCGCTGCTGTACCCCGCTGCTGTACTCTGCTGCTGTACCCCGCTGCTGTACCCCGCTGCTGTACTCTGCTGCTGTACCCCGCTGCTGTACTCCGCTGCTGTACTCTGCTGCTGTACCCCGCTGCTGTACTCTGCTGCTGTACTCTGCTGCTGTACCCCGCTGCTGTACCCCGCTGCTGTACCCCGCTGCTGTACTCTGCTGCTGTACTCTGCTGCTGTACTCTGCTGCTGTACTCTGCTGCTGTACCCCGCTGCTGTACTCTGCTGCTGTACTCTGCTGCTGTACTCTGCTGCTGTACCCTGCTGCTGTACCCCGCTGCTGTACCCCGCTGCTGTACTCTGCTGCTGTACTCCGCTGCTGTACCCTGCTGCTGTACCCCGCTGCTGTACTCTGCTGCTGTACCCCGCTGCTGTACCCCGCTGCTGTACTCTGCTGCTGTACTCTGCTGCTGTACCCCGCTGCTGTACTCTGCTGCTGTACTCTGCTGCTGTACCCCGCTGCTGTACTCTGCTGCTGTACTCTGCTGCTGTACCCCGCTGCTGTACTCTGCTGCTGTACCCCGCTGCTGTACTCTGCTGCTGTACTCTGCTGCTGTACCACGCTGCTGTACTCTGCTGCTGTACCCCGCTGCTGTACTCTGCTGCTGTACTCTGCTCCTGTACCCCGCTGCTGTACTCTGCTGCTGTACCCCGCTGCTGTACTCTGCTGCTGTACCCCGCTGCTGTACTCTGCTGCTGTACTCTGCTGCTGTACTCTGCTGCTGTACCCCGCTGCTGTACTCTGCTGCTGTACTCTGCTGCTGTACCCCGCTGCTGTACTCTGCTGCTGTACTCTGCTGCTGTACTCTGCTGCTGTACTCTGCTGCTGTACCCCGCTGCTGTACTCTGCTGCTGTACTCTGCTGCTGTACTCCGCTGCTGTACTCTGCTGCTGTACTCTGCTGCTGTACCCCGCTGCTGTACCCCGCTGCTGTACTCTGCTGCTGTACTCTGCTGCTGTACCCCGCTGCTGTACTCTGCTGCTGTACTCTGCTGCTGTACTCTGCTGCTGTACCCCGCTGCTGTACTCTGCTGCTGTACTCTGCTGCTGTACCCCGCTGCTGTACTCTGCTGCTGTACTCTGCTGCTGTACCCCGCTGCTGTACCCCGCTGCTGTACTCTGCTGCTGTACCCCGCTGCTGTACCCCGCTGCTGTACCCTGCTGCTGTACTCTCCTGCTGTACTCTGCTGCTGTACTCTGCTGCTGTACCCCGCTGCTGTACTCTGCTGCTGTACTCTGCTGCTGTACTCTGCTGCTGTACCCCGCTGCTGTACTCTGCTGCTGTACTCTGCTGCTGTACCCCGCTGCTGTACTCTGCTGCTGTACTCTGCTGCTGTACCCCGCTGCTGTACCCCGCTGCTGTACTCTGCTGCTGTACCCCGCTGCTGTACCCCGCTGCTGTACCCCGCTGCTGTACTCTGCTGCTGTACTCTGCTGCTGTACCCCGCTGCTGTACTCTGCTGCTGTACCCCGCTGCTGTACTCTGCTGCTGTACTCTGCTGCTGTACTCTGCTGCTGTACCCTGCTGCTGTACCCCGCTGCTGTACCCCGCTGCTGTACCCTGCTGCTGTACTCTCCTGCTGTACTCTGCTGCTGTACTCTGCTGCTGTACCCCGCTGCTGTACTCTGCTGCTGTACTCTGCTGCTGTACTCTGCTGCTGTACTCCGCTGCTGTACCCTGCTGCTGTACCCCGCTGCTGTACCCCGCTGCTGTACCCCGCTGCTGTACTCTGCTGCTGTACCCTGCTGCTGTACCCCGCTGCTGTACTCTGCTGCTGTACTCTGCTGCTGTACTCTGCTGCTGTACTCTGCTGCTGTACCCCGCTGCTGTACTCTGCTGCTGTACTCTGCTGCTGTACCCCGCTGCTGTACTCTGCTGCTGTACCCCGCTGCTGTACTCTGCTGCTGTACCCCGCTGCTGTACTCTGCTGCTGTACTCTGCTGCTGTACTCTGCTGCTGTACCCCGCTGCTGTACTCTGCTGCTGTACTCTGCTGCTGTACCCCGCTGCTGTACTCTGCTGCTGTACTCTGCTGCTGTACCCCGCTGCTGTACTCTGCTGCTGTACTCTGCTGCTGTACCCCGCTGCTGTACTCTGCTGCTGTACCCCGCTGCTGTACTCTGCTGCTGTACCCCGCTGCTGTACCCCGCTGCTGTACTCTGCTGCTGTACTCTTCTGCTGTACCCCGCTGCTGTACTCTGCTGCTGTACTCTGCTGCTGTACTCTTCTGCTGTACCCCGCTGCTGTACTCTGCTGCTGTACCCCGCTGCTGTACCCCGCTGCTGTACTCCGCTGCTGTACTCCGCTGCTGTACTCTGCTGCTGTACTCTGCTGCTGTACTCTGCTGCTGTACTCTCCTGCTGTACTCTGCTGCTGTACCCCGCTGCTGTACTCTGCTGCTGTACCCCGCTGCTGTACTCTGCTGCTGTACCCCGCTGCTGTACTCTGCTGCTGTACCCCGCTGCTGTACTCTCCTGCTGTACTCTGCTGCTGTACCCCGCTGCTGTACCCCACTGCTGTACTCTGCTGCTGTACCCCGCTGCTGTACTCTGCTGCTGTACTCTGCTGCTGTACTCTGCTGCTGTACTCTGCTGCTGTACTCTGCTGCTGTACTCCGCTGCTGTACTCCGCTGCTGTACCCCGCTGCTGTACTCTGCTGCTGTACTCTGCTGCTGTACTCCGCTGCTGTACTCTGCTGCTCTACCCCGCTCCTGTACTCTGCTGCTGTACTCTGCTGCTGTACCCCGCTGCTGTACCCCGCTGCTGTACTCTGCTGCTGTACCCCGCTGCTGTACTCTGCTGCTGTACCCCGCTGCTGTACCCCGCTGCTGTACCCCGCTGCTGTACTCTGCTGCTGTACTCTGCTGCTGTACCCTCCTGCTGTACTCTGCTGCTGTACCCCGCTGCTGTACCCCGCTGCTGTACTCTGCTGCTGTACCCCGCTGGTGTACCCCGCTGCTGTACTCTGCTGCTGTACCCTGCTGCTGTACCCCGCTGGTGTACCCCGCTGCTGTACTCTGCTGCTGTACTCTGCTGCTGTACTCTGCTGCTGTACTCTGCTGCTGTACCCCGCTGCTGTACCCCGCTGCTGTACTCTGCTGCTGTACCCCGCTGCTGTACTCTGCTGCTGTACCCTGCTGCTGTACCCCGTTGCTGTACTCTGCTGCTGTACCCCGCTGCTGTACCCCGTTGCTGTACTCTGCTGCTGTACTCTGCTGCTGTACTCTGCTGCTGTACTCTGCTGCTGTACTCCGCTGCTGTACTCTGCTGGTGTACTCCGCTGGTGTACTCTGCTGCTGTACCCCGCTGCTGTACCCCGCTGCTGTACTCTGCTGCTGTACTCTGCTGCTGTACCCCGCTGCTGTACTCTGCTGCTGTACTCTGCTGCTGTACTCCGCTGGTGTACCCCGCTGCTGTACTCTGCTGCTGTACCCCGCTGCTGTACCCCGCTGCTGTACTCTGCTGCTGTACTCTGCTGCTGTACTCTGTACTCTGCTGCTGTACTCTGCTGCTGTACTCTGCTGCTGTACCCCACTGCTGTACTCTGCTGCTGTACTCTGCTGGTGTACTCTGTACTCTGCTGGTGTACTCTGCTGCTGTACTCTGCTGCTGTACCCCACTGCTGTACTCTGCTGCTGTACTCCAGTGGGGGTGAGGGGGGTCACAGTCCAATAGAGGAGGAATTTCTGGAGTGTATACGGGATGGTTTTCTGGATCAGTAAGTTAAGGAAGCAACAAGGGAACAGGCCATCTTGGACTGGGTGTTGTGCAATGTGGAAGGATTAGTCGGCAATCTAGTTGTGAGTGAACCCTTGGGGATGAGTGACCATAATATGGTCAAATTATTTATCAAGGTGAATCGTGAAATCATTGATCCTGGGACTAGGTTCCTGAATCTCAATAAAGGTAACGATGATGGTATGTGGCATGAGCTGGCCATGATGGACTGGGAAACATTACTGATAGGAAGGACAGTGGGCAGGCAATGGCAGGCATTCAAGAAACAAGTCGGTGAACTCCAAAAAATTTTAATTCCTAAGGGGCACAAGTGTAGAAAGGGAACTGCGGCCAACTCATGGCTTCCACAGGAAATAAGAGATATTAGGTTCAGAGGCATCCAAATTTGCAAGAAAAAGTAAGAGACCTAAAGATTGGGAACAGTTTAAAATTCAGCAAAGGTAGACAAAGGGATTGATTAATAAGGGGAAAATACAATTTGAAAGTAAACTAGCGGTGAACATAAAAACTGACTGTAAGGGCAGCAATAGGTTAGCACTGCTGCCTCACGGCACCGAGGTCCCAGGTTCGATCCCGGCTCTGGGTCACTGTCCGTATGGAGTTTGCACATTCTCCCCGTGTCTGCGTGGGTTTCACCCCCACAACCCAAAGATGTGCAGGCTAGGTGGATTGGCTACGCTAAATTGCCCCTTAATTGGAAAAAATTGAATTAGGCACTCTAAATTTCTTTAAAAATAAATAAATAAAACCTGACTGTAAAAGTTTCTGTCGATATGTAAAGAGAAAAAGATTGATAAACTCTAATGTCGGCCCCTTACAGTCAGAAACGGGGGAATTCATAACACGAAACCAAGAAATGGCTGAGGAACTAAATTGGTGTTTTGCTTCTGTCTTCACAAAGGGAGACAGGAATAATGTCCCAGAAACTCTGAGAAACACAAGCTTTAGTGAGGAGCTGAAGGAAATTAGTATTACTAAAGATAGTGGGCGGGATTCTCCGCACTCCCGACGGTGCGGAGAATAGCGTGGCTCGTAAAATTTTACGGCCACGCTGTTCCGACGCCCTCCCGCTATTCTCCCCCCCCCCCCCCCCACGCTCGACTCCCGATACGAATCGCTGCCGCCGTTTTTTTACGGCGGGCCGCCTGCCTCGGAGAATGGCGGGGACCGCCGCGACTCAATGGGCCCCGGGGCTGCCCGAATTCTCCGGCCTTACCGGCAGAACCTGGCGGCGCGGGGGGGCTCCGGGGTCCTGGGGGGGGGGGGGAGGGGCGGGCCGATCTGGCCCCAGGGGATTGCCTCCACGGTGGCCTGGCCCGCGATCGGGGCCCATCGATCCGCGGGCGGGCCCGTGACGTGGGGACACTCTTTCCCTACGCGTCGGCCGTGTCAGCCTCCGCGATGGCCGACGAGTAGGTGACCCCCGCCCTGTTCATGCATGGGGATGACGACAGCAGCTGCTGACCCACCCGCGCATGCGCGGACCCTCGCCGACCGGCGGAGTCCATTCAGCCCCGGCTGGCGCAGCCCGAAAGGCCTTCCACGCCGGCCGGCGGGGCGCAAACCACTCCGGCGCTGGCCTAGCCCCTGAAGGTGCGGAGGATTCAGCCCCCTTGGGATGGGCCGATGCTGGAGTGGTTAACGCCACTCCGTCCCGCTGGGACCCCCCCCCCTCGGCCCACCGGGTACGGGAGAATCCCGACCATGGTTTTGGGGGAAATTAATGGGTTTGAAGGCAGACAAATCTCCAGGGCTGGATAATCTACATCCCAGAATGCTTCAGGAAGTGACGCGAGAAATAGTAGAACCATCGGTGGCCATTTCCAACATTCTTTGGTCTCGGAAATGTTTCCTACAGATTGGCGGGCAGTGAATGTAACCCCGCTATTCAAGAAGGGAGCGAGAGAAAAAACAAGGAACTGCAGGTCCGTGAGCCTAACGTCGGTAGTAGGGAAGTTGCTGGAGTCAATTATCAAGGATTTCATAGCTCAGCATTCGGAAAGCAGAGGTGTAATCAGACAAAGTCAGCATGGAAAATCATGCTTGACAAATCTACTGGAATTCTTTGAAGATGTAACTAGGATGAGTTGCCCAGGGAGAACCAGTGGATGTGGTTTATTTAGACTTTCAGAAGACTTTCGACAAGGACTCCCACAGCAGATTAATATGTAAAGTTGAAGAGCATGGGATTATGGGTAGTATCTTGCGATGGATACAAAGCTGGTTTGCAGACAGAAAGCAAAATGTTGGAATAAATGTTTTTTTTTCCGATTGGCAGGCAGTGACTAGTGGGGTACCGCAGGGATCTGTGCTGGGACCCCAACTGTTCACATTATTTAATGATTTGGACGAGGGAAGTAAAAGTATTATCTATAAATTTGCAGATGATACAAAGTTGGGTGGGAGGGTGAGCTGTGAGGAGGATGCAGAGATGCTTCAGCAGGATTTGGACAGGCTGAGTGAGTGGGCACATGTACGGCAGATGCAGTATAATGTTGATAAATGTGAGGTTGTCCACTTCAGTAGCAAAAATAGGAAGGCAGATTATAATTTGAATGGGTGTAAATTGAGAGAGGCGGATACTCAGCGAGACCTTGGTGTCCTCGTGCATCAGTTATTGAAAGTGAAATATGAAAATGAAAATCACTTATTGTCACGAGTAGGCTTCAATGAAGTTACTGTGAAAAGCCCCTAGTCGCTACATTCCGCCACCTGTCCGGGGAGGCTGGTACGGGAATCGAACCGTGCTGCTGGCCTGCCTTGGTCTGCTTTAAAAGCCAGCTGTTTAGCCCACTGTGCTAGACCAGCGTCCACTGTGTTACACCAGCTCAGGTACAGCAGGTAGTAAAGGAGGCAAATGCTATGTTGACTTCACCGGGAGAGGATTTGAGTGTAGGATTAGGGATGTTTTACTGCAATTGTATAGGGCATTGGTGAGACCACAGCTGCAGTTTTAGTGTCTGTATCTGAGGAAGGATGTTGTTGCTATGGAGGGAGAGCAGCAAAGGTTTACCAGGCTGATTCCTGGGGTGGCGGGGCTGTCAGATGGAGACAGCACCTTCCAAACCCACGACCACTACCATCTAGAAGGACAAGAGCAGCAGATACCTGGGAACCCCACTACCCGGAGGTTCCCCTCCAAGTCACTCCCCACCCTGACTGGGAAATATATCGGCCGTTCCTTCACTGTCGCTGGGGCAACATCCTGGAACTCCCTCCCTAGCAGCACAGTGGGTGTACCTACACCTCAGGTACTGCAGCGGTTCAATAAGGCAGCTCACCCCCACCTTCTGATGGGCAATAAATGGGGGCCTAACCAGCAACGCCGATATCCTGTGAATTAATGTAAAAACAGGAGAGATTAAGTCATTTAGGATGATATTGAAATGGGTCTGCAACCTCGACGGGGCAGTCCCCACTGAAACCTGAAAGAAAAGCGGAGTGCCGTTCGATAGCGTCGGGAATGACCCCTCTAATCTCATCCAGAACGCACTGTTTTATTCCTGTCAGAATGTGCTCCTCGTCTATAGAGCACATGGTAGAACAGTGGTTGGCACTGTGTCTTCACAGCTCCAGGGTCCGAGGTTCGATTCCCCGCTGGGTCACTGTCTGTGTGGAGTCTGCACGTCCTCCCCGGGTGTGTGTGGGTTTCCTCCGGGTGCTCCGGTTTCCTCCCACAGTCCAAAGATGTGCAGGTTAGGGAGATTGGCCATGATAAATTGCTCTTAGTGTCCAGAAAGGTTAGGTGAGGTTACAGGGTTACGGGAAAGGGTGGAAGTGTGGGGTTAAGTAGGGAGCTCTTTCTAAGGGCCGGTGCTGATTTGATGGGCCGAATGGCCTCCTTCTGCACTGTAAATTCTATGATCTATAAAAGACAAAATCTTGGCAGTGCTGCACTCCCTCAGTACAACGGTGAGAGTGTCACATCGAGCCCAGACTGACACAGAGAGATTAAGAAACACTTATTGTCACAAGTAGGCTTCAAATGAAGGTACTGTGAAAAGCCCCTAGTCACCACATTCCGGCGCCTGTTTGGGGAGGCTGTTACGAGAATCGAACGGTGCTGCTGGCCTGCCTTGGTCTGCTTTCAAAGCCAGCGATTTAGCCCAGTGCTAAATGCTACATACAAAATTATTATTTTCAGTGTTCTGAATTACCCCAGTCAGGGATTTTGGGTTTTAATATCTGGCTGGCATACTGTGAGCTGGCAGCTTGATTGACTGATTGTTGAAATCAGAGATATCTCACTTTTCTGTCCCCTCCTCTTCCCAGGCCAAGCATTTACGGAAACTCATCCAGCAGACCTTCCTGCAGTTTGGCCACATGAAGGAGGATGAGTGCATCTGCAAGTTTTTCGAAATCCTTCGCACCGTCAGCGACTTTCAGCAAGAGCATTACAAATGTGAACTGGGCGTAAGTCAACATTTGGCTGATGTTTAATCACTTTCCTTCGAAAGCTCCCTTTGTATTGCCACCTTGTGGAAATGGGAGCATTTAGCGCTTAATTTAAAATATGACCGCCTGTTTCCCCCCGGTCTCGCTCTGCTCTCTGCTCATGGGTCTTACTCAGGCTGGACATTGTACCAAAGGTGATAGTGCCACTCATTCCTGTATCACTGTAAATACACAAGGGGTTAATGTAAATACACAACGACTAAGTAAACACGAGTCGGAACACCAGAGACATCATGACATGCAGACATACAGCTAATGAACACATAGAATAGGACCCGACCAATTGGCAGTCAAGACACCCAGAGGTGACACTACCACAAGGGGGCATTACACAACCCATATATAAGGACAGGGCACACATGCTCTGTCTCTTTCCACAGGCGACACTTAGAGAGTAGGACAGGGGCAGATCGGAAGCATCACACCCACCACGTGGCTTAGAGCAGACTGGTTAGTTAGACTGAGTTACTGTGGCAAGATTATCAGGAGAGTCGAATTCGTAGAGAACTGTGCCTGTTGTTCAATAAATCACATTGAACTTACTTCAAAGTCTGGAGTATCTTTTGGTCAAAGCTGTATGGAGTTGCAGCCTGTGTTATCCCAGAGTACATAACACAACATGGTACCAGTGATCTGCCCCTGTCCTACTCTCTAAGTGTCGCCTGTGGAAAGAGACAGAGCATGTGTGCCCTGTCCTTATATATGGGTTGTGTAATGCCCCTTGTGGTAGTGTCACCTCTGGGTGTCTTGACTGCCCATTGGTCGTGTCCTATTCTATGTGTTCATTAGCTGTATGGCTGCATGTCATGATTGGATTGGATTTGATTTGTTTATTGTCACGTGTACCGAGGTACAGTGAAAAGTATTTTTCTGCAAGCAGCTCAACAGATCATTAGAAAAGGGAATTAAACAAAATTCAAGAAAATACAAGAAAATACATGAGAATACATAATAGGGCAACACAAGATATACAATGTAACTACATAAGTATTGGCATCGGATGAAGCAGACAGGGTGTAGTGTTAATGAGGTCAGTCAATAAGAGGGTCATTTAGGAGTCTGGTGACAGTGGGGAAGAAGCTGTTTTTGAGTCTGTTCGTGCGTGTTCTCAGACTTCTGTATCTCCTGCCCGATGGAAGAAGTTGGAAAAGTGAGTAAGCCGGGTGGGAGGGATCCTTGATTATGCTGCCAGCTTTCCCCCGGCAGCGGGAGGTGTAGATGGAATCAATGGATGGGAGGCAGGTTCGTGTGATGGACTGGGGGGTATTCACGAATCTCTGAAGTTCCTTGCGGTCCTGGGCCGAGCAGTTGCCATACCAGGCTGTGATGCAGCCCGATAGGATGCTTTCTATAGTGCATCTGTAAAAGTTGGTAAGGGTTAATGTGGACATGCCGAATTTCCTTAGTTTCCTGAGGAAGTATAGGCGCTGTTGTGCTTTCTTGGTGATAGCTCTTGGTGACGTCTCTGGTGCTCCCCTAGTGTTTACTTAGTCGTTGTGTATTTACATTAACCCCATCCCTTGTGGGGCAATTAAGAGTCAACCACATTGCTGTGGGTCTGGAGTCACATGTGGGCCAGACCGGGTAAGGACAGCAGATTTCCTTCCCTCAAGGACATTAGTGAACCTGACCGTTTCACGGTCTCCATCACTGAGACGAGACTTCAATTCCCGGTTTATTTTGTTATTCATTTGAATTTATATTCCACCAGCTGTCACGGTGAGATTTGAACCTGGGTCCCTGGAACATTAGCCTGGGCCCCTGGATTACTGGTCCAGTGATGTTACTACAGTGAGAGCTGTTTGCCATCACAATTAACTCCCCTCCCTCTCCCCCTCCCTCAAGGCCAATTCACCCTCTTCCACTTCTGGCTTCCTTTACCATGGCTTCCTTCAGCCAAGTCTGTGGACAGATATTCATGTCCGACTTGTCAATAAATGTGGTAAATCGATAATTCAGCAGCATTGTGATATTGGCAAATCACCAGAAACTTAGACCCAGCTTCAGCCATTACTCAAGACTTTCTGTCTTTCACTCTCCATTTAGTTCTCCCTTTCCCTCTCGTCTTTTTCTTCCTATCCCTTTTATGCCTCTCCCTCACTCTCTCTCTCTCTCTCTCTCTCTCTCTCCCCCCGCCACCCCCACCCCTCCTTCATTCCTTCTCTCACCCTATCACTCTCTGTACTATATGCTCGGAAAGCTTGTACTGCCTTTTGAACATTGTGTGCTGACAGATTGTCTCTCTGTACACCACTCTCCATTCTGATGTCTTCTCGTGCTCCAAACCTTCTTGTGAAATGTTTACATTGTTGTAAAGTTGTAATAAATCCTGTGCTGCTCTCCGGAGCCTCTCTGTGACGATCCTGCCCTTTGTCTTTTAGCAAGGGTGGACAATCACTGTCGAACTGGTCATCGGAAGCCATGGAATTGGCCAGGTGATGAATAAAGACGGAGTAAGTACATCAGACTGAATCGTTACTATGACAATCTCAGTTGGTGTTGTAACGGGACAGGAAGATCCAAGAATGGAACCCTGCTTCAAAAGAACGTAACTTTGTTCAGGTCATGTGGAACGCCCATGCTAAATTGCCCCTTTGTGTCCAAAGATATGATGGTTAGGTGGGGTTACGGGGTTACAGAGGTAGGGAGGGGGGGAGTGGGCGGCGGTAGGGGGCTCTTTCAGAGGGTCAGTATAGACTCAATGGGTAGAATGGCCTCCTTCCGCACAGTAAGGAATCTATGATTCTATGGATGCCACATCAGGGCCGGTGTATTCTGATTGGTGCACTGACCAGGGAAGATGAAGCATAAACCGAGTTCATCACTCCTCATGAAACCCTTAAAGTCTGAGCCACACATCAGGATTTTGGATTGATATTTCTTCACACACTAATACTATTGTGATCATAATGGGCGGCTCGGTAGCACAGTGGTTAGCACTGTTGCTTCTCAGCACCAGGGTCCCAGATTCGATTCCCCGTTTGGGTCACCGTCTGTGTGGAGTCTGCACGTTCTCCCCGTGTCTGCGTGGGTTTCCTCCGGGTGCTCCGGTTTACTCCCACAAGCCCCAAAAGACGTGCTGTTGGGTAATTTGGACAGTCTGAATTCTCCCTCTGTGTACCCGAACAGGCACCGGAGTGTGGTGACTAGGGGCTTTACACAGTAACTTCACTGCAGTGTTAATGTAAGCCTACTTAAGACAATAAAGATTATTTTTATATTATATTAAAGCTTTTAATCATTCACAAGGTCCTGGAGCATCTGTTATTAACTAACAATTAGAAACTGTGAGGTTGAAATGAGCATCAGCTGGGCCCTACATTGTGAAACAAAATGGTCATGGTCAAAGAATGGGCCGAATGGCCTCCTTCTGCACTGTAGGGATTCTATGATTCTCTGATTCAGCGGGATTCTCCAACCCCGTGGCCGGGCCGGAGAATTGCTGGGACCAGTGCGAATGGCATCACGCAGCCCTGACGCCGATTCTCCGGAGGGCGGAGAATGGCCGCCATTGGCGCCGGCGCGGTCGGTGTAGCGCCGGTTGGGGGCCGCTCTACACGGCCCTGCCAGCGATTCTCAGCCCGGGATGGGCCGAGCGGCCACACCTGCTCTTACCTGACGGGACCTCGGCGTGGATCCATCCGGGGGCGGCCTGGTGGGGGGGGGGGGGTGAGGGGGGTCCGACCCTTGGGGGGGGGTCCGACCCTTGGGGGGGGGGTCCGACCCTTGGGGGGGGGGTCCGACCCTTGGGGGGGGGGGTCCGACCCGGGGGGGGGGAGGGGGGTGCGACCCTGGGGGGGGGGGGGGGGGGGGGGGAGGGGGGGGGGGGGGGGTCCGACCCTGGGGGGGGGGGGCCTCCGCTGCGGCCTGGCCCACGATTGGGGCCCACCAATCGGCGGGCCGGCCCCTCGGGCTGTGGGGCCTCTTTTGTTCCGCTTCGACCCTATGGCTCTACGCCATGTTGCGTCGGGGCCGGTGCAGAGAAGGGAGTCACCGTGCATGTGGAGGCCCGCGGCGCCCATCTGACACCGGGGTCCAGCAGCTGGAGCGGGGTGGGTCACTCCAGTGCCGTGCTGGCCCCCTGTAGGGGTCAGAATTGCTGCTCCTGAGGGCATGTTGGCGCCATCGAGAGACGCGGCGCTGTTTACGACGGCGTCATTATTTAGCCTCAGGTTCAGAGAATCCCGCCCACTGTTTCTCCAATTCTTCGATTCTCTGATTCTCTGATTCTCCGATTCTCTGGTTATTATTATCCATGATTCTATGATTTGAAACTGGAAAAATTATTTCAGGTTAGCGTCCTTGCATAGCTTTCCAGCTAATAGTGTTGGATAACAAGGGCGGAATTCCCTGATCCTGAGGTTAAGTGTTGACACCGTCGTAAATGCCGTTGCGTTTCCCAACGGCTTCAACGTGGCCTCACGATCAGCAATTTTAAAATGAAATTAAATGAATTGAAAATCGCTTATTGTCACGAGTAGGCTTCAATGAAGTTACTGTGAAAAGCCCCTAGTCGCCACATTCCGGCGCCTGTTCGGGGAGGCTGGTACGGGAATTGAACTGTGCTGCTGGCCTGCCTTGGTCTGCTTTCAAAGTCAGCTATTTAGCCCAGTGTGCTAAACCAGCCCCTGGCCTATACAGGGGGTCAGCACAGCACTGCAGCAACCCATGCCGCTCCAGCCACTCATCCCGGCGTTAACTGGGTGCCGCGGGGTCTGCGCAACGTGCCGGCCTCGACGCAACATGGCGAAGGGCTGCAGGGGCCGGCGCAGAAGAATGGAAGCCTCCAGCCCGAGAGGCCAGCCCGCCGACCGGTGGGCCCTGATCGCGGGCCAGGCCACAAAGGAAGCCCCCTCCCCTCCCGGAGTCAGACCCCCCCCCTCCCCAGGCTGCGCCCGGACCCTTCCACGCTGAGGTCTCGCCGGCTAAGAGCAGGTTAGAACGGTGCCAGCAGGATTTGGGTTTTTTGTTATAGCCATCCCAGGCCGAGAATTGCCCCGGGGGGGGGGGGCCCGGTACAGCGGCAACGGCCAGCGCTGCACCGATCGCACCGGCGCCAATGACACCGATTCTCCACAGCATCGCGTCCCGGCGTCGGCGGGGCACGATTCGCACCGGTCACGGCGATTCTCCGGCCCAGCCCCGGGCTGAGAGAATCCCCCCCCCTTTCTCTCAAAGTTTTATAAAGTTTCCTTCAGTGTATTGTTGACAGGTTCATAGTTTAAACAATATAATAATAATCTTTATTATTGTCACAAGTAGGCTTACATTAACAGTGCAATGAAGTTACTGTGACAATCCCCTAGTGGCCACATTCCGGCGCCTGTTCTGGTACACAGAGGGAACTGTGAGAGCAGGTGTGTTTAAATTCGTGAAAACGGCCGTAAAGGCCTGGGCAATCGGCCCATCGGATAGGGAAGAATCGCTGCTCACCGTAAAAAAACGGCGAGCAGCAATTTGTGTCGTGGGGCGGCCGTGGTGGGGGGGGGGGGGTGGGGGGGGGGGGGGGGGGGGGGGGGGGGGGGGGGGGGGGGGGAGAATAGCGGGAGGTCGGGAAAAATGTCGGGAAGGCCCTCCCGCTATTCTCCGACCCGTCGTGGGGGGCGGAGAATCGCGCCCAATGATTCTCCCAGCAGCAAGCAGAGCCCAAGGGCAGTGGCAGGAAGATCCGAGGCTGTTTAATCCGTGCTGGGGACATCCGAGAGTCACTGGATGGAGAAGGAAGGGGCCTCGCCCATGCTTTGGATAAAATTTAGTTCTGACTGTTCCTCCTCAGTTTTGCAGAATGAAAGTAAATTAAATCTATTCTATTTTTCAATCCTGAACAGCCGATCAGCTTGGCAGACTTTAACCAAATAAAAGCGATTAACTTTATCCACTCAGAGGGTGATTTGAAAGCTTCACTTCAACTGGACATTAAAGGGGCGCCTCAGGTAGAAATATTTCAGCATCGATAAAGAAATGACCGACACACCGTGTCGATTATTCTGTTAATCTCTTTGTTCATTGATCAATCCCGATGTGCTTGGTGGGGTATCTGTGACTCAGATTTTCCTGATCTCTCTTATTGAATTGGCTGTTCTACATACATTCACCCCTGCTGGACCAGTGATCATTATGATCTTGGGTTGTCTGAAAGTGATGTCGGATCGCTGTGTTTTCTATTAGCATCTCAACCACGATCGAAAGAGGCTTTTGCACATTAACATTTCCAACATTAGGAAAGGGTAGTGTACCTTGGAAATCGACACTAGGGTAGTCAACAGGAAAGAGGTTGAAATGTTGTCCATAGGGTCAATGTTCGAAGCTATTGTTAACAAAGTTATGTCAGGGCACTTGGAAACATTCAAGGAAATCAGGCAGAGTCAACATGGTTAGCACTGTTGCTTCACAGCTCCAGGGTCCCAGGTTTGATTCCCGGCTTGGGTCACTGTCTGTGCAGAGTCTGCACGTTCTCCCCGTGTCAGCGTGGGTTTCCTCCGGGTGCTCCGGTTTCCTCCCACAGTCCAAAGATGTGCAGGTTAGGTGGATTGGCCATGATAAATTGCCCTTAGTGTCCAAAAAAAAGGTTAGGTGGGGTTACGAGGATAGGGTGGAGGTGTGGGCTTAGGTAGGGTGCTCTGTCCAGGGGCCGGTGCAGACTCCATGGGCTGAATGGCCTCCTTCTGCACTGTAAATTCTATGATTCTATGGTTTTGCAAAAGGGAAATCATGTTTAAGTAACTTACTGGAATTAGTTGAGGAAGTAACAAGTGCTGTGGATAAAGGAGAACCGGTGGACGTACTTGATTTAGGTTTCCAGGAGTTATTTGATAAGGTGCCAGATCAAAGGTTATTGAGGAAAATAAAAGCTTGTGGTGTAGGGGATAACATTCTGGAATGGATTGAAGATTGGCTGGCTAGCAGGAAACAGAGTTGGCATAAATGGACCTTTGTCAGATTGACAGGATATAACGGGAAGTGTGTCACAGGGATCAGGCCTCAACTGATTATAATTTATATAAATGACCTGGATGAAGGGATTGAAGTGAAATCTGCTGATGATTTAAAGATAGGTAGGACAGTAAATTGTGAAGAGGACATAAGGAGGTTGCAAAAAAGAAACAGATCGGTTAAGTGGGCAAAGATCTGGGATATGGAGTATAAAGTGGGTAAATGGGAAATTGCCCATTTTCACAGGAAGAGTAAAAAAGAAGCTTATTATCTAAATGGTGAGAGATTGCAGAGCTCTGAGTTACAGAGGGATCTGGGTGTCCTAGTGCATGAATCACAAAATGCTGGCAGTGTACAGACACAGCAAGTAATTAGGAAAGTTAATAGAATGATACTGTTTACTGTGAGGGGGAATTGATTACAAAAGTAGGGAGGTTATGATTCAGTTGTACAGGGCATTGGTGAGACCACATCTGGAGTATTGTGTCCAGTATTGGTCTCCTTATTGAAGGAAAGATGTAAATGTGTTGGAACCAGCTGAGTGAAGGTTTACTGGACTAATACCAGGAATGAGCGGGTTGTCTTATGAGGAAAGGTCGGAGACGTTGGGTTTGTATCTATTAGAGTTAAGACGAGTAAGAGGCAACTTGACCGAAACTTTTAAGATCCTGAGGGGTGTTGACAGGGTGGATGTGGAGAGGATGTTTCCTCTTGTGGGGTGAATCTCGAATGAGAGGTCATTGGTTTAAAATAAGGGGTCGCCCATTTAAGACGGTGACGAGGAAAATGTCTTTCTCTCAGAGGGTGGTGAGTTTCTGGAACTCTCTTCCTGAAATGGCAGCGGAAGCCGAATCTTTGAATATTTGTAAGGTGGAGGTAGACACGTTCTTGGTAAGCAGGGGGGTGAAAGGTTACCGGGGGTGAGGTAGGATGCAGATTTGAGATGATGAGATTAGCCACGGATGGTATGAAATGGTGGAGGAAGCTTGAGTGGCTGAATATCCTACTCCCTCTCCTTGTTATGTTGGTATGTTCTTGTGTCTGTCTCATTCACTACAAACCTTTGTTCTGATATCTGCTAACTACACAGAAAGCTAAGGAATAGGAGCAGACTTAGTCTATTTCACAGCTCTGTTATTCTCTACGCCCATGACTGATCATTGACCTTAACTTTCCCTTCCAGCCTCTTCCCCATACCCTTCCATTCCCCGAGGAATCAGAATCTGTCAATCATATCTCAACCTTGAATATCCAGCATGGTGGAGTATCCACAACTCACTAGAGTAGGGAATCCCAAAGTATCACACCCCTTAGAGTGAAGACATTTCTCCTCATCTCAGTCCTAAATGATCGTCCCCCTTATCCTGAGGCTGTGTTTTAGGATATTTTTAAGGCAGAGGTCCACATATTCTTGGTAATTCTTGGCCCCTGTGTTTTAGATTCCCCGCCCAATAGAACAATCCCTCAGTAGCCACCCTATCAAACCCCTACAGAATATTGTGGGCAGGATTCTCCGATCCTGGGGCTAAGTGTTGACGCCGTCGTAAACGCCGTCGCATTTACGACGGTGTCGACAGGCCCCTAGGATCAGGGATCCTGCGCCACGCATGGGGCCAGCACGGCACTGGGAGCCTCACGCTGCTCTAGCTGCTGATACAGGTGTCAGAACGGGCACCGCGGGTCCACGCATGCGCTCTACGGCTGGCGCGAGTTCACGCATGCGCGTGGGTTGCCTTCTCCGCATCGGACCCGACTCAACATGGCGGGGAGCTACAGGGGCCCAGCACGGGGGAACACCGGCCCCCAGCAGGAGAAGCCGGCCCGCCAATCGGTAGTCTCCAATCGCGGGCCAGGCCACCATGGAGGCCCCCCCCCCCGGGGCCGGATCCCCACACCCCCCCCCCATCCCCCACCAGGCCGCGCCCCCTGCAACATGAACGCCGAGGTCCCGCTGGGTAGGGCCATACGAGAGCGCCGCCAGCTGGACTCGGCCGAACTTGGCGGGCACTGGGTCCATCGCGCGGGGAGTATCGCCGGGCGTGGCCCCCTACCAGCGCCACACCGACTGCGCCGGCGCCAATGGTGCCGAGTCTCTGGTCACCGGAGAATGGGCAGACCGGCATCGGAGCGACGTCGTGTGAATCGCGCCCCCCCCCCCCACCTCGGCGATTCTCCGACCCGGCGTGAGGTCGGAGAATCCCGCCCTGTATCTTTCAATATGGTGGACTGTCATCATTCTCAACTCCAGCAAATATAAACCCAATTTACTCAGTCCCTTATCACTGGACAACCTCCTCAACCCAGGGCCCAATCTAATGAACCTTGGCTGCATCATTAAGGTGTGGCTTCACTAAAACCTGAAACAATTGGGGCGAGTCGTTCTTATTCTTCCGTAATCCTGTCGCAATAACGGTCAATATACAATGTGCCTTCCTAACCGCTTGTTGAAGTTATTGGTTAACTCTTTGTGTTCTTTGTGCCTAAATGTTCAAGTGTCTCTGAACATCAACAATTAAAAACTTCACACCTATTAAAAAAAACCTCTGCTTTTTTATTCTTACTACCAAAGTGAACAACTACAGTAAAGTGACGCCACAAGACAGTTTTATCCTGTGACTTTTCTGTTTATCTGCAGCCATTAACAATAACAGGCTCATCACTCGCAATGGTGGAAAGTTTGGCAGATTTAATCGATGGATATTGTCGTTTGGAGAATGAAACCACAACATCTTTTATCTCGAGGCCAAAGAGAGGTAGCGAGCAGTGACAATAACCTGTCGATAAATGCTCTGTTTGATGTCACACATTGACCTTTAACGTTCCACGTGAATACACATTTTCCTGATTTGGGTGTGAAACAATTGCCGATTGGATCAATCTGCAATACAATTTAACCGCAGCCCGTGATTTTGGGAAGTGATCACGATCGTCACTCTCACCTTGGGGGCGATTCTCCAAAATGGAGACCAAGTGTTCGCGGTGCCGGGAACGCCATCGCGTTTCACGCCGGCACGAACCGGGTCCGGGTACAACCGATTCTGTCCCCCACAGAGGGCCAACACGGCGCTGGAGTGGTTCACACCGCTCCAGCCTCCCTGCCCGGCGCCAAATGGGCGCTGCGCCAACCTGCACCTGCACGGGGGACATGCTCTGTGCGCCGGTCCCGGCTCAACATGGTGCCGGGGTTCTGGGGCCGGCCGCGCAACAATGTAGGCCCGGGGGGGGGGGGGGAAGGGGAGAGGCCGGCCCACTGGTCCCCAATCTCGGGCCAGACCCCCCCCCCCCCCCCCCCCCCCCCGGTGCAGGATCGCTTTTTCCCCGGCCCTGCGCGCAGAGTTACCGCCGGCAGCGACCAGGGGTGAACGGCGCCGGCGGGACTCTGCCGTATCTGCGCGGCCACTCGGCCCATCCGGGCCGGAGAATCGGCGGCCCCGCCGATTCCTGTGGCCTGCGGCCGGCGCTGCGTCAAACACGCTGGCGCAAATGGCGCCGATTCTCCGCACCTCGGAGAATCGTGCGCCGGCATCGTGGCGCTGTTGCGGCGATTCTCCGGCCCGGCGCGGGGGTCAGAGAATCACCTCCCTTGTTTCTTTGGAGCCTTTACACAGTCAGATGGGACGTAACAGATTCCGTCCACAGATTGGCTGGGAGGGAGGGAGGGAGGGAGGGAGGGTTCTGTCCTCAATCAGATCCACAGCAAGAATTTGTCCAGAGTTTAGAATCCTCCCCCCCCCCCCCCCCGCCCAATTTGGACACTTTGGGTCTCATTTAATCTTAGCGCGACCAATTGGAAACTGAGGTGATTGGGGCAATCATTTGATTTACCTGTATCAACTTGGCAGCCGATTGGAGGAGGGCTCCTTTTGTTGTAATTCAGTTGTGACTTCTCTCCCTGCAGATCATGAACTTCCTGAGCTGCCGGATAGGTGAGTATCCAGATCCTCGCCCTCATTGACAGCTGATTCTTAACAACAACAACTTGCATTTATATAGCACCCGCCAGGAAGAAGAACCAAGGCCCATCATGGGATTGTAATCTGAGAGAAAATTTCCACCAAGTCAAGGAATGAGTTAGTGGGAAGGATGGTGGCTAAATAAAAAGGCAGGTTTGGGAGAACAGGAGAGAAACCCTGAGCTTGGAGCCTGGGCAGATCTTCTTAAAATTCATTTATTTACGGGATGTGGGCGTCGCTGGTTAGGCCAGCATTTGTTGCCCATCCCTAGTTGCCCTTCAGAAAGTGGTGGCCAGTTGCCTTCTTGAACCGCTGCAGTCCCCGAGGTGTAGGTACACCCACTGTCCAGGGGAACCTCCAGGTGGTGGGGTTCCCAGGTATCTGCTGCTCTTGTCCTTCTAGATGGTAGTGACTGTGGGTTTGGAAGGTGCTGTCTCAGGAACCAGAGTTTGAATCTTTGAATGAATGTTCATAGAAAGCTCAGGTGTGGCCTTGATGGTGAATGGAGAGAGGGACACACGGGAAATTAATTCAGAGGAGTAGAAAGTTGGCCCAGTCACCCAGGTGGAGAAAGTGAGATAGAGATTGAGAGGGGTGAGGCCATTGAGGGACAAATATACAAGAGTGAGAATTTAAAAATCAAGATGTTGCAGGATCCAGGGTGCGTCAGAGAACACAGGGCTGATGGGAAAACGGGATTAGGTGCAGCCAACAGTTTGGGATGAAGTCAGGTTTACAGAGGCTGGGAAATGGGGAACTGGTTCGGAGTGGGTTAGTCCAGCCAGAACCAAGGTGAGGATGAGCAAATGAGATGGGAGAATTTATCAATCTGAATCTTTCTGTCATTGTACCCGAGTTTGACTGTGTCTGAGAGCGCAGGCCGTCTGCTGCCAGGCCCCAGGCCGTCTGCTCCCAGGCCCCAGGCCCCAGGCAGCCTGCTCCCAGGCCCCAGGCCCCAGGCCGTCTGCTGCCAGGCCCCAGGCCGTCTGCTCCCAGGCCCCAGGCCCCAGGCCGTCTGCTCCCAGGCCCCAGGCCGTCTGCTCCCAGGCCCCAGGCCCCAGGCCGTCTGCTCCCAGGTCCCAGGCCGCCTGCTCCCAGGCCCCAGGCCCAAGGCAGTCTTCTCCCAGGCCCCAGGCAGCCTTCTCCCAGGCCCCAGGCCGTCTGCTCCCAGGCCCCAGGCAGTCTGCTCCCAGGCCCCAGGCCGTCTGCTCCCAGGCCCCAGACAGCCTTCTCCCAGGCCCCAGGCAGTCGGCTCCCAGGCCCCAGGCCCCAGGCCGTCTGCTCCCAGGCCCCAGGCCGTCTGCTCCCAGGCCCCAGGCAGCCTGCTCCCAGGCCCCAGGCCCCAAGCAGCCTGCTCCCAGGCCCCAGGCAGTCTGCTCCCAGGCCCCAGGCAGTCCGCTCCCAGGCCCCAGGCAGTCTGCTCCCAGGCCCCAGGCAGCCTGCTCCCAGGCCCCAGGCAGCCTGCTCCCAGGCCCCAGGCCCCAGGCAGCCTGCTCCCAGGCCCCAGGCAGCCTGCTCCCAGGCCCCAGGCCCCAGGCAGTCGGCTCCCAGGTCCCAGGCCCCAGGCAGCCTGCTCCCAGGCCCCAGGCAGTCGGCTCCCAGGCCCCAGGCAGTCTGCTCCCAGGCCCCAGGCAGTCGGCTCCCAGGCCCCAGGCCCCAGGCTGTCTGCACCCAGGCCCCAGGCAGGCTGCTACCATGCCCCAGTCCGTCTGCTCCCAGGCCCCAGGCAGCCTTCTCCCAGGCCCCAGGCAGTCAGCTCCCAGGCCCCAGGCAGACTGCTCCCAGGCCCCAGGCAGTCGGCTCCCAGGCCCCAGGCAATCTGCTCCCAGGCCCTCAGGCAGTCTGCTCCCAGGCCCCAGGCAGTCGGCTCCCAGGCCCCAGGCCATCTGCTCCAGGCCCCAGGCAGCCTGCTCCCAGGCCCCAGGCCCCAGGCCCCAGGCCATCTGCTCCCATGCCCCAGGCAGCCTGCTCCCAGGGCCCAGGCAGCCTGCTCTCAGGCCCAGGCAGGCTGCTCCCAGGCCCCAGGCAGTCTGCTCCCAGGCAGCCTGCTGCCAGGCCCCAGGCAGGCTGCTCCCAGGCCCCAGGCAGGCTGCTCCCAGGCTCCAGCCAGTCGGCTCCCAGGCCCCAGGCAGCCTTCTCCCAGGCCCCAGGCAGTTGGCTCCCAGGCCCCAGGCCGTCTGCTCCCAGGCCCCAGGCAGCCTTCTCCCAGGCCCCAGGCAGTCGGCTCCCAGGCCCCAGGCCCCAGACCGTCTGCTCCCAGGCCCCAGGCAGGCTGCTCCCTGGCCCCAGGCCGTCTGCTCCCAGGCCCCAGGTAGCCTGCTCCCAGGCCCCAGGCAGTCTGCTCCCAGGCCCCAGGCAGCCTGCTCCCAGGCCTCAGGCAGCCTGCTCCCAGGCCCCAAGCAGCCTACTCCCAGGCCCCAGGCCCCAGGCAGCCTGCTCCCAGGCCCAGGGAGCCTGCTCCCAGGCCCCAGGCCCCAGGCAGGCTGCTCCCAGGCCCCAGGCAGTCTGCTCCCAGGCTCCAGGCAGTCGGCTCCCAGGCCCCAGGCAGCCTTCTCCCTGGCCTTAGGCAGTCGGCTCCCAGGCCCCAGGCTGTCTGCTCCCATGCCCCAGGCAGCCTGCTCCCACGCCCCAGGCAGGCTGCTCCCAGGCCCCAGGCAGTCTGCTCCCAGGCCCCAGGCAGTCTGCTCCCAGGCCCCACGCAGTCTGCTCCCAGGCCTCAGGCAGGCTGCTCCCATGCCCCAGGCAGTCTGCTCCCAGGCCCCAGGCAGCCTGCTCCCAGGCCCCAGGCAGTCTGCTCCCAGGCAGCCTGCTGCCAGGCTCCAGGCAGGCTGCTCCCAGGCCCCAGGCAGGATGCTCCCAGGCTCCAGGCAGTCGGCTCCCAGGCCCCAGGCAGCCTTCTCCCAGGCCCCAGGCAGTCGGCTCCCAGGCCCCAGGCCGTCTGCTCCCAGGCCCCAAGGCAGCCTGCTCCCAGGCCCCAGGCAGTCGGCTCCCAGGCCCCAGGCAGCCTGCTCCCAGGCCCCAGGCCCCAGGCAGGCTGCTCCCAGGCCCCAGGCAGTCTGCTCCCAGGCCGCAGGCAGCCTGCTCCCAGGCCCCAGGCAGCCTGCTCCCAGGCCTCAGGCAGCCTTCTCCCAGGCCCCAGGCAGCCTGCTGCCAGGCCCCAGGCAGCCTGCTTTCAGGCCCCAGGCAGCCTGCTCCCAGGCCCCAGGCAGTCTGCTCCCAGGCCCCAGGCAGCCTGCTCCCATGCCCCAGGCAGTCTGCTCCCAGGCCCCAGGCCCCAGGCAGCCTGCTCCCAGGTCCCAGGCAGCCTGCTCCCAGGCCCCAGGCCCCAGGCAGCCTGCTCTCAGGCCCCAGGCAGTCTGCTCCCAGGCCTCAGGCAGCCTGCTCCCAGGCCTCAGGCAGTCTGCTCCCAGGCCTCAGGCAGTCTGCTCTCAGGCCCCAGGCAGCCTGCTCCCATGCCCCAGGCAGTCTGCTCCCAGGCCCCAGGCCCCAGGCAGCCTGCTCCCAGGCCCCAGGCAGCCTGCTCCCAGGCCCCAGGCCCCAGGCAGTCTGCTCCCAGGCCCCAGACAGCCTGCTCCCATGCCCCAGGCAGTCTGCTCCCAGGCCCCAGGCCCCAGGCAGCCTGCTCCCAGGCCCCAGGCAGCCTGCTCCCAGGCCCCAGGCCCCAGGCAGCCTGCTCTCAGGCCCCAGGCAGTCTGCTCCCAGGCCTCAGGCAGCCTGCTCCCAGGCCTCAGGCAGTCTGCTCCCAGGCCCCAGGCAGCCTGCTCCCAGGCTCCAGGCAGTCTGCTCCCAGGCCCCAGGCAGTCTGCTCCCAGGCCCCAGGCAGCCTGCTCCCAGGCCCCAGGCCCCAGGCAGCCTGCTCCTAGGCCCCAGGCCCCAGGTAGCCTGCTCCCAGGCCCCAGGCAGTCTGTTCCCAGGCCTCAGGCAGCCTGCTCCCAGCCCCCAGGCAGATTGCTCCCAGGCCCCAGGCAGTCTGCTCTCAGGCCCCAGGCAGCCTGCTCCCAGGCCCCAGGCAGCCTGCTCCCAGGCCTCAGGCAGGCTGCTACCAGGCCCCAGGCAGCCTGCTCCCAGGCCCCAGGCCCCAGGCAGGCTGCTCCCAGGCCCCAGGCAGCCTGCTGCCAGGCTCCATGCCCCAGGCAGCCTGCTCCCAGGCCCCAGGCAGCCTGCTCCCAGGCCCCAGGCAGGCTGCTCCCAGGCCCCAGGCAGGCTGCTCCCAGGCCCCAGGCAGCCTGCGTCCAGGCCCCAGACAGCCAGCTCCCAGGCCCCAGGCAGCCTGCTCCCAGGCCCCAGGCAGGCTGCTCCCAGGCCCCAGGCAGTCTGCTCCTAGGCCCCAGGCAGTCTGCTCCCAGGCCCTAGGCAGCCTGCTCCCTGGCCCCAGGCCCCAGGCAATCTGCTCCCAGGCCCCAGGCCCCAGGCCCCAGGCCTCAGGCAGTCTGCTCCCAGGCCCCAGGCCCCAGGCCCCAGGCAGTCTGCTCCCAGGCCCCAGGCCCCAGGCCCCAGGCCCCAGGCCCCAGGCCCCAGGCCCCAGGCCCCAGGCCCCAGGCCTCAGGCAGTCTGCTCCCAGGCCCCAGGCCCCAGGCCCCAGGCCTCAGGCAGTCTGCTCCCAGGCCCCAGGCCCCAGGCCCCAGGCAGTCTTGGGAGTTTCCTCAGGGAAGAGCACTGCATTCTGCTGCTAACTCCTGGATATTGTAGGTGAGGGTGCACCGCTTAATCAGAGTGAGATGTTAAACCTGGGGCCGTCTGTCCACTCTCAGTGCTGTTCTGGTGTCTGGACAAGCTGTATTCTGAAACATCTGAAATTGAAATGCTCATTTTAGGGTTTCTCATTGAAAACCAACAGCCAGGGAGATAACATAGTTATTGATCATGATCAGTACCTCGGGAATGTAGCACGTTAACATCGTCAGTGCGGCAGCAGATGTTCCAATCTTTGCCTTGACTCTCCACCGGCACATTTGGCATTCATTTCTCACCCGATACCACAATTCCTGCTCGGTTTCGGACTGACCTGTTCGAGACCTTTCCCTGGAAAACATGTTCTGGAGTTTCACCCAAAACGTCTGATTATCTTTCCTCTAGGAGCCCGAGCACCGAATGGCTGGGACTATGCACACATTCTAAATGATTGAATGGTTTTTCTGTAAAGACCCACCAGCTGTCATTGGCTGAAACCCCTTGTTCAGATTTCTGGTATCATGTCTGACTCCTGTGAGGATCTGCACATCGCTCTCACTGTGTGGCTGGTCCTATTGAAGACCACGGCCTTTGCGCAGTCTGCAATTTTGTCCAGTACGCTCTGTGACTGGTGCCCTGAACTAGTGGCTGCTGTACATTCTGTCTGCCTGCTGTCTGATAATGAAAATCGCTTATTGTCACGAGTAGGCTTCAATGAAGTTACAGTGAAAAGCCCCTAGTTGCCACATTCCGGCACCTGTCCGGGGAGGCTGGTACGGGAATCGAACCGTGCTGCTGGCCTGCTTGGTCTGCTTTCAAAGCCAGCGATTTAGCCCAGTGAGCTAAACCAGCCCCTGGTCTACAGCTCTCAATTCTGGGATGGGTCGACACTCTTGTATGACCCATTGCCACAGGGTGTAAAAGTATCTCAGCACATACATAGAATTTACAGTGCAGAAGGAGGCCATTCGGCCCATCGAGTCTGCACCGGCTGCTGGAAAGAGCACCCTACCCAAGGTCAACACCTCCACCCTATCCCCATAACCCAGTAACCCCCCCCAACACTAAGGGCAATTTTGGACACTCACGGCAATTTAGCACGGCCAATCCACCTAACCCGCACATCTTTGGACTGTGGGAGGAAACCGGAGCACCCGGAGGAAACCCACGCAGACACGGGGAGGATGTGCAGACTCCGCACAGACAGTGACCCAAGCCGGAATCGAACCTGGGACCCTGGAGCTGTGAAGCGATTGTGCTATCCACAATGCTACCGTGCTGCCTCCTAACAGAGGGCGAATTACCCTCTTTAAAAGAGCCTAAATATTGTTCTTCCCTCAATAAACAAATGGTGGTTGAGATGGTTTCTAGGGTCTGTCCTATGAAGATGATGTTGGAAATGGACATATTCCCTGATCAGCTCATTCATCTCCTGTGACGATGTCCTTTAAAGGCCGTCTGTTACTGAGGCCATTCTGCCCATTACCATACACAAGTTACAGCACTGAAGGAGGCCATTCGACCCATCATGCCAATGCTAGCCCACCTTCTAATCCCACCTTCTACCCTTTCTAATCCCACCTTCCTGCACCCGATCCATAGCCCTGTAGCTTAGAGAACTTAAGGTGCAGATCCAGGTACCTTTTAAAAGAGTTTAGGGTCTCTGCCTCCACCCCCAGCTCGGGCAGCGAATTCCAGACTCCCACTACCCTTTGTGTAAAAATGCCCTTCCTCACGTCCCCTCCACACCTTCTGCCTCTTGTCTTGAATCTAGGTCTCCTGATTCTAGAATTCTCCACCAAAGGAGAAAATGTTATCCTGCCCACTCTATCGCTTCCCCTCAGAATTATGTTCACCTCAATCAAGTCACCCCTCAGCCTTCTTTATCTCTCCTCGTAGACACACTTTTCCATCCCTGACCACATTCTGTAACCCTCCACTGCCCTCTCTCCCGAGCAATAACCTCCTTCCTGTAATGTGGTGACTGGAAAAGTTCCTACTCACTCCCCCCGAGTAACTTTCTCTCTCTCTTTGGTTAGACCCAAGTCTGAAGTTAAAATAACTGAGGAACCGATAATGTTTTCATCGCGCAACAGTATGGGTAAGTGTCACTGGGTGTCACCGGGTGGACTGGGTGTCACTGGGCGGACTGGGTGTCACCGGGCGGACTGGGTGTCACCGGGCGGACTGGGTGTCACTGTGCGGACTGGGTGTCACTGTGAGGACTGGGTGTCACTGTGAGGACTGGGTGTCACTCTCGGACTGGGTGTCACTCTCGGACTGGGTGCCATTCACGGACTGGGTGTCACTGTGAGGACTGGGTGTCACTCTCAGACTGGGTGTCTCTCTCGGACTGGGTGTCTCTCTCAGACTGGGTGTCTCTCTCGGACTGGGTGCCAGTCTCGGACTGGGTGTCTCTCTCGGACTGGGTGTCTCTCTCGGACTGGGTGTCACTCTCGGACTGGGTGTCTCTCTCGGACTGGGTGTCTCTCTCGGACTGGGTGTCTCTCTCGGACTGGGTGTCACTCTCGGACTGGGTGTCTCTCTCGGACTGGGTGTCACTGTGAGGACTGGGTGTCACTGTGAGGACTGGGTGTCACTCTCGGACTGGGTGTCTCTCTCGGACTGGGTGTCACTCTCGGACTGGGTGTCACTCTCGGACTGGGTGTCACTCTCAGACTGGGTGTCTCTCTCGGACTGGGTGTCTCTCTCGGACTGGGTGTCAATGTGAGGACTGGGTGTCTCTCTCGGACTGGGTGTCACTCTCGGACTGGGTGTCCCTCTCGGACTGGGTGCCACTCTCGGACTGGGTGTGACTCTCAGACTGGGTGTCACTCTCGGACTGGGTGTCTCTCTCGGACTGGGTGTCACTCTCAGACTGGGTGTCACTGTGAGGACTGGGTGTCACTCTCGGACTGGGTGTCACTCTCGGACTGGGTGTCTCTCTCGGACTGGGTGTCACTGTGAGGACTGGGTGTCTCTCTCGGACTGGGTGTCCACTCTCGGACTGGGTGTCACTCTCAGACTGGGTGTCACTCTCGGACTGGGTGTCACTCTCGGACTGGGTGTCACTCTCAGACTGGGTGTCACTCTCGGACTGGGTGCCATTCACGGACTGGGTGTCACTGTGAGGACTGGGTGTCACTCTCGGACTGGGTGTCACTCTCAGACTGGGTGTCTCTCTCGGACTGGGTGTCTCTCTCGGACTGGGTGTCACTCTCGGACTGGGTGCCACTCTCGGACTGGGTGTGACTCTCAGACTGGGTGTCACTCTCGGACTGGGTGTCACTCTCAGACTGGGTGTCTCTCTCGGACTGGGTGTCTCTCTCGGACTGGGTGTCTCTCTCGGACTGGGTGTCACTCTCGGACTGGGTGTCTCTCTCAGACTGGGTGTCTCTCTCGGACTGGGTGTCACTCTCGGATGGGTGCCAGTCTCGGACTGGGTGTCACTCTCGGACTGGGTGTCTCTCTCGGACTGGGTGTCTCTCTCGGACTGGGTGTCTCTCTCAGACTGGGTGTCTCTCTCGGACTGGGTGCCAGTCTCGGACTGGGTGTCACTCTCGGACTGGGTGTCTCTCTCGGACTGGGTGTCTCTCTCGGACTGGGTGTCACTCTCGGACTGGGTGTCTCTCTCGGACTGGGTGTCACTCTCGGACTGGGTGTCTCTCTCGGACTGGGTGCCACTCTCGGACTGGGTGTCACTCTCGGACTGGGTGCCACTCTCGGACTGGGTGTCACTGTGAGGACTGGGTGCCAGTCTCGGACTGGGTGTCACTCTCAGACTGGGTGTGACTCTCGGACTGGGTGTCTCAGTCTCGGACTGGGTGTCTCTCTCGGACTGGGTGCCACTCTCGGACTGGGTGTCTCTCTCGGACTGGGTGCCACTCTCGGACTGGGTGCCACTCTCGGACTGGGTGTCACTGTGCGGACTGGGTGTCACTCTCGGACTGGGTGTCACTGTGAGGACTGGGTGTCACTGTGAGGACTGGGTGTCTCTCTCGGACTGGGTGCCACTCTCGGACTGGGTGTCTCTCTCGGACTGGGTGTCACTGTGAGGACTGGGTGTCACTGTGAGGACTGGGTGTCACTCTCGGACTGGGTGCCAGTCTCGGACTGGGTGTCACTGTGAGGACTGGGTGTCACTGTGAGGACTGGGTGTCACTCTCGGACTGGGTGTCACTGTGAGGACTGGGTGTCACTCTCGGACTGGGTGTCACTCTCGGACTGGGTGTCACTCTCAGACTGGGTGTCACTCACGGACTGGGTGTCACTCTCGGACTGGGTGTCTCTCACGGACTGGGTGCCTCTCATGGACTGGGTGTCACTCACGGACTGGGTGTCACTGTGAGGACTGGGTGTCACTCTCGGACTGGGTGCCACTCTCGGGCTGGGTGCCACTCTTGGACTGGGTGTCACTCTCGGACTGGGTGTCTCTCTCGGGCTGGGTGCCACTCTCGGACTGGGTGCCACTCTCGGACTGGGTGCCAGTCTCGGACTGGGTGTCTCTCTCGGACTGGGTGTCTCTCTCGGACTGGGTGTCACTCTCGGACTGGGTGCCACTCTCGGACTGGGTGTCACTCTCGGACTGGGTGTCACTCTCGGACTGGGTGTCTCTCTCGGACTGGGTGTCTCTCTCGGACTGGGTGTCACTCTCGGACTGGGTGTCTCTCTCGGACTGGGTGCCACTCTCGGACTGGGTGTCTCTCTCGGACTGGGTGCCACTCTCGGACTGGGTGTCACTCTCGGACTGGGTGTCTCTCTCGGGTTGGGTGCCACTCTCGGACTGGGTGTCTCTCCCGGACTGGGTGTCCCTCTCGGACTGGGTGCCACTCTCGGACTGGGTGTCACTCTCGGACTGGGTGTCACTCTCGGACTGGGTGTCACTCCCGGTCTGGGACATGAGCTGAAATGTGCTGATGTTATGTAGGGCCGGTGCTGCCCCCTGGTGGAAGTGAGAGACATCCACACGGAGACGTGGAAACGACTCCACAAATCCTTCAATTTAAAACGATTGGTGAAATGTTTCGACTGTGGAACCTGTCGTACTGCAACTTTGATCATTTTATATCAGAAATCCCAGTGAAGATACCATTTGCTGTATATTTTGGGGCAATATTGACATTTGTAACCTTCAGATTTAAAGCTGATTCTTTATCAAACCTCCAGATTGTGTGTGAACGGGAGCAATATTGTCACAGTCACAGATGTGGAATGTTTACAGCACGGAAAGGGGCCCTTCGGCCCATCATGTCTGTGCAAGCCATCAAGACCCTATCTACTCCAATCCCATTTTCCAGCATTTGGGTAGTTGGTGAAACGCTCCAGACCGGACAGCTTCCTGGTGAATCTCCTCCCGTCCACCCCGTCCGTACCCCCCACCTCCACATGTAGCTGCCGCTACATCTCAAACCCATCCCACTGTCCGCCTGCTCAGAAACCTCCCTGAGTAATGGGGGGTGGACGTGACACCAGTGACTGGCCTCGAACCCCTCCCTTGCTAACTGGTCAGATCTGCTGCTGAATGTTTCGGTGATTCCCACTCTCGCACTCGGTGTTTCTGGCCAATCACAGTCCTCCCCAATGCGGAGACAGCGGGATTCTGGGCTCCCGCTGCAGAGAATCAAATGAAAAAAATGCAAATCGCTTATTGTCACGAGTAGGCTTCAATGAAGTTACTGTGAAAGGCCCCTAGTTGCCACATTCCGGCGCCTGCTCGGGGAGGCCGGTACGGGAATTGAACCGTGCTGCTGGCCTGCTTTAAAAGCCAGCGATTTAGCCCAGTGAGCTAAACCAGCCCCACCCGCTGAGCACCCACCTCTCTGTCCTCGCAGGCACCGGTCCCGGGGTGGAACCCGCAGCGGAGAATCCGGGAGGCCCCCCCGTGTTTGCGAGTCGCTCTCTCTGCTCTCTATCTCGTTAACAAAATGTTTGTGAATGTTTTGCAGGTTCCGAGATTTACGCAGAAATACCAGATACACCGAAATCGGCAGGTATGTGTTTGTGTAACGATCAAAATAGACACAATAGCTATTCTGCAGCGAAACACAGCAGCCATTTTCAGCACAGCAACATCCCATAACCTGCAATGCTGTAAATGAGCAGATAATCTATTCTGGTGTCATTGCTCGTCAGAGAATACATCGGAATAATTCTCCTACACATCAAATTCAGGCCACGGATATTTTGTATCAACTCAAGAGGTTAGAACGCAAGCTTCATTTAACATTGGATTTAACAGCAGGTAACCCAATCACAAGTACTGACCCTCTGACGGTGCGGCACTCCCTCAGTACTGACCCTCTGACAGTGCAGCACTCCCTCAGTACTGACCCTCTGACAGTGCGGCACTCCCTCAGTACTGACCCTCTGACAGTGCGGCACTCCCTCAGTACTGACCCTCTGACAGTGCGGCACTCCCTCAGTACTGACCCTCTGATAGTGCGGCACTCCCTCAGTACTGACCCTCTGACAGTGCAGCACTCCCTCAGTACTGACCCTCTGACAGTGCAGCACTCCCTCAGTACTGACCCTCTGACAGTGCAGCACTCCCTCAGTACTGACCCTCTGACAGTGCGGCACTCCCTCAGTACTGACCCTCTGACAGTGCGGCACTCCCTCAGTACTGACCCTCTGACAGTGCGGCGCTCCCTAAGTACTGACCCTCTGACAGTGCGGCACTCCCTCAGTACTGACCCTCTGACAGTGCAGCCCACCCTCAGTACTGACCCTCTGACCGTGCGGCGCTCCCTCAGTACTGACCCTCTGACAGTACAGCACTCCCTCAGTACTGACCCTCTGACAGTACAGCACTCCCTCAGTACTGACCCTCTGACAGTGCAGCACTCCCTCAGTACTGACCCTCTGACAGTGCGGCACTCCCTCAGTACTGACCCTCTGACAGTGCAGCACTCCCTCAGTACTGACCCTCTGACAGTGCAGCACTCCCTCAGTACTGACCCTCTGACAGTGCAGCACTCCCTCAGTACTGACCCTCTGACAGTGCGGCACTCCCTCAGTACTGACCCTCTGACAGTGCAGCACTCCCTCAGTACTGACCCTCTGACAGTGCGGCGCTCCCTAAGTACTGACCCTCTGACAGTGCGGCACTCCCTCAGTACTGACCCTCTGACAGTGCAGCACTCCCTCAGTACTGACCCTCTGACAGTGCAGCTCCCTCAGTACTGACCCTCTGACAGTGCGGCACTCCCTCAGTACTGACCCTCTGACAGTGCGGCACTCCCTCAGTACTGACCCTCTGACAGTGCAGCCCACCCTCAGTACTGACCCTCTGACCGTGCGGCGCTCCCTCAGTACTGACCCTCTGACAGTACAGCACTCCCTCAGTACTGACCCTCTGACAGTACAGCACTCCCTCAGTACTGACCCTCTGACAGTGCGGCACTCCCTCAGTACTGACTCTCTGACAGTGCAGCACTCCCTCAGTACTGACCCTCTGACAGTGCAACATTCACTCTGACAGTGCAACATTCCCTCAGTACTGACCCTCTGACCGTGCGGCACAGTTGTGAGCGGAGCTTTTGCGTGAACTTTGGGGAATTCACCATCTTCACCCAGGAATAATAATAATCTTTATTGTCAAAGTAGGCTGACATTAACACTGCAATGAAGTTACTGTGAAAATCCCCGAGTCGCCACATTCCAGCGCCTGTTCGGGTACACAGAGGGAGAATTCAGAATGTCCAATTCATCTAACAGCATGTCTTTGAGGACCTGTGGGAGGAAACCGGAGCACCCGGAGGAAACCCACGCAGACACGGGCAGGATGTGCAGATCTGCACAGACAGTGACCCAAGCCGGGAATCGATCCTGGGTCCCTCAGAGCTGTGAAGCACCAGTGCTAACCACTGTGTTACCGTGCCGCCCAACATCTCTTCATGACGCCTGCACCACGTGTTTACGCATTCAGAGTGTGGAACCTCTATTTGTTTATCTCTTTGTGGCAACAACTTAAATGTAACAATTTCTCTTTATTTTTACTACAGTTCCCAAAAAATCGATTTCACGAGAAAATGTTGTCCTGGGCAGGATTTTAGGAGAAGGATTCTTTGGCATGGTTTATGAAGGAGTTTACAAAACAGCCGTGAGTTATTAAAAACATTTTTGATTCTGATTCTGCATAATACCGTTTACCTCAGTTAAACATCTTCCAAATTCACCTGTGCTGATGCTGAATGCCGTCTGCATGGAACGGTGTCTGAAACTGGCTCCTTCTCCGAGCTAATGATGTGGTCGGGCGATGGGCGGAGTTGACAAACAGGGAGAATTTTGTGTCCTTCCTCGTGTGGGAGGGTCCAGCAGATCAACGGTCTGAGAATTCTTACAATCTGAGGCGGGTTAAGAAATGGTGCATTGAGGTTCCGACAGCCATGTCTCTCCATGTCTCTCTGGACACAGTGGGCGGGTTTTACAACGGCATCAACAGGTCCCTAGAAGCAGCGATTCCGAGCCGTACCCGGCCCCCGGTGATTCTCCGGCCCCACGTGGGCTGAGAGATTCCCACCCCCCCTTGTCCATTGATGCAGCTGTGATGAATGAGGTCAGTTTCTGCAACAACTTTCACCTTTTCTCAGAACAAGCTGTTTGGTTGCAAAGCTTCCAGCCTCTCTCCTGCGTCAGAGGAATCTGAGGAATCAGGGGAGGAATCCTCCGAAGCCCCACAGGGTCGGAGAATCGCCCGGGGCCGGCATAAATCCCGTCTAGGGAATAGAAATATTCCACTGACTGTTACAGTAACATCTGCAGGAAGAAATGCTTTTTTGATAAATCAATGCAAATAAAGCTGAGGAAAGACACTGTGCTCAGGCCCATCAGCGTCATTATTTGAAATAAACATGTTTAATACCCCGATGTCTCTCTCCCCTGAGTGACAGCTCTTTCTGGCTGATCAGATTCCACAAACCATTTTTATTCCAATTGTGAATCCGGTCATTTTTAGGGTTTGACCCAAATGTGTGTTCAAAACAAGGAGAAAACACGAGGTCACATTTGTGTTGTCAGTAACTGTTTGCATGTTTAACATTTTTAATAAAGCCTTTAGGAAAATACATTGGGCGTGAGTCCCTGTTTCTGAGCCAAAGTGTTGACGTGGGGGCAGGATTTGTCAAATTTCACAACAACAAAACTGACGCCGAACCTGGATCGATTCAGCGACTGTGGAGGGGCAGCACCGGCACCACGTGGAACATAATCGATTCCAGTGAGAAACGGTGCAGGATTAGCCAGGACCATGATTGACACTCGGGAGGCTGACAAGCTGCAGCCGCACACACACATTACATTCCCCACGCACACTCATCCCAGCCGCACACACACATTACACTCCCCACACACACTCATCCCAGCCACACACACACATTACACTCCCCACACACACTCATCCCAGCCACATACACACATTACACTCCCCACACACACTCATCCCAGCCGCACACACACATTACACTCCCCACACACACTCATCCCAGCCACACACACACATTACACTCCCCACACACACTCATCCCAGCCGCACACACACATTACACACCCCACACACACTCATCCCAGCCGCACACACACATTACACTCCCCACACACACTCATCCCAGCCGCACACACACATTACACTTCCCACACACACTCATCCCAGCCGCACACACACATTACACTCCCCACACACACTCATCCCAGCCGCACATACACATTACACTCCCCACACACACTCATCCCAGCCGCACACACACATTACACTCCCCACACACACTCATCCCAACCGCACACACATTACACTCCCACACACTCATCCCAGCCGCACACACACATTACACTCCCCACACACACTCATCCCAGCCGCACACACACATTACACTCTCCACACACACTCATCCCAGCCGCACACACATTACACTCCCCACACACACTCATCCCAGCCGCACACACACATTACACTCCCCACACACACTCATCCCAGCCGCACACACACATTATACTCCCCACACACACTCATCCCAGCCTCACACACACATTACACTCCCCACACACACTCATCCCAGCCTCACACACACATTACACTCCCCACACACACTCATCCCAGCCGCACACACACATTACACTCCCCACACACACTCATCCCAGCCGCACACACACATTACACTCCCCACACACACTCATCCCAGCCACACACACACACTACACTCCCCACACACACTCATCCCAGCCGCACATACACATTACACTCCCCACACACACTCATCCCAGCCGCACACACACATTACACTCCCCACACACACTCATCCCAGCCACACACACACATTACACTCCCCACACACACTCATCCCAGCCGCACACACACATTACACTCCCCACACACACTCATCCCAGCCACACACACACATTACACTCCCCACACACACTCATCCCAGCCACACACACACATTACACTCCCCACACACACTCATCCCAGCCGCACATACACATTACACTCCCCACACACACTCATCCCAGCCGCACGCACACATTACACTCCCCACACACACTCATCCCAGCCGCACATATACATTACACTCCTCACACACACTCATCCCAGCCGCACACACACATTACACTCCCCTCACACACTCATCCCAGCCGCACACACACATTACACTCCCCACACACACTCATCCGAGCCGCACACACACATTACACTCCCCACACACACTCATCCCAGCCGCACACACACATTACACTCCCCACACACACTCATCCCAGCCGCACACACACGTTACACTCCCCACACACACTCATCCCAGCCGCACATACACATTACACTCCCCACACACACTCATCCCAGCGGCACACGCACATTACCCTCCCCACACACACTCATCCCAGCAACACACACATTACCCTCCCCACACACTCTCATCCCAGCTACACATACACATTACACTCACCACACACACTCATCCCAGCCGCACACACACATTACACTCCCCACACACACTCATCCCAGCCGCACATACACATTACACTCCCCACACACACTCATCCCAGCCGCACACACACATTACACTCCCCACACACACTCATCCCAGCCACACACACACATTACACTCCCCACACACACTCATCCCAGCCGCACATACACATTACACTCCCCACACACACTCATCCCAGCCACACACACACATTACACTCCCCACACACGCTCATCCCAGCCGCACATGCACATTACACTCCCCACACACACTCATCCCAGCCGCACACACACATTTCACTCCCCACACACACTCATCCCAGCCTCACACACACATTACACTCCCCACACACACTCATCCCAGCCGCACACACACATTACACTCCCCACACACACTCATCCCAGCCGCACACACACATTACACTCCCCACACACACTCATCCCAGCCTCACACACATTACACTCCCCACACACACTCATCCCAGCCGCACACACACATTACACTCCCCACACACACTCATCCCAGCCGCACACACACAGTACACTCCCCACACACACTCATCCCAGCCACACACACACATTACACTCCCCACACACACTCATCCCAGCCACACACACATATTACACTCTGCACACACACTCATCCCAGCCGCACACACACATTACACTCCCCACACACACTCATCCCAGCCCTACACACACATTACACTCCCCACACACACTCATCCCAGCCACACACACACATTGCACTCCCCACACACACTCATCCCAGCCGCACACACACATTACACTCCCCATACACACTCATCCCAGCCCTACACACACATTACACTCCCCACACACACTCATCCCAGCCGCACACACACATTACACTCCCCACACACACTCATCCCAGCCACACACACATTACACTCCCCACACACACTTATCCCTGCCGCACACACACATTACACTCCCCACACACACTCATCCCAGCCATACACATGCATTACACTCCCCACACACACTCATCCCAGCTGCACACACACATTACACTCCCCACACACACTCATCCCAGCCGCACATACACATTACACTCCCCACACACACTCATCCCAGCCACACACACACATTACACTCCCCACACACACTCATCCCAGCCGCACACGCACATTACACTCCCCACACACACTCATCCCAGTCGCACACACATTACACTCCCCACACACACTCATCCCAGCCGCACATACACATTACACTCCCCACACACACTCATCCCAGCCGCACACACACATTACACTCCCCACACACACTCATCCCAGCCGCACACACACATTTCACTCCCCACACACACTCATCCCAGCCGCACACACACAGTACACTCCCCACACACACTCATCCCAGCCACACACACACATTACACTCCCCACACACACTCATCCCAGCCACACACACATATTACACTCCCCATACACACTCATCCCAGCCCTACACACACATTACACTCCCCACACACACTCATCCCAGCCGCACACACACATTACACTCCCCACACACACTCATCCCAGCCACACACACATTACACTCCCCACACACACTTATCCCTGCCGCACACACACATTACACTCCCCACACACACTCATCCCAGCCATACACATACATTACACTCCCCACACACACTCATCCCAGCTGCACACACACATTACACTCCCCACACACACTCATCCCAGCCGCACACACACATTACACTCCCCACACACACTCATCCCAGCCTCACACACATTACACTCCCCACACACACTCATCCCAGCCGCACACACACATTACACTCCCCACACACACTCATCCCAGCCGCACACACACAGTACACTCCCCACACACACTCATCCCAGCCGCATACACACATTACACTCCCCACACTCACTCATCCCAGCCGCACACACACATTACACTCCCCCCACACACTCATCCCAGCCCCACACACACATTACACTCCCCACACACACTCATCCCAACCGCACACACACATTACACTCCCCACACACACTCATCCCAGCCGCACACACACGTTACACTCCAAACACACACACTCATCCCAGCCACACACACATTACACTCTCCACACACATTCATCCCAGCCGCACACACACATTACACTCCCCACACACACTCATCCCAGCCGCACACACACATTACACTCTCCACACACATTCATCCCAGCCGCACACACACATTACACTCCCCACACACACTCACCCCAGCCGCACACACACATTACACTCCCCACACACACTCATCCCAGCCGCACGCACACGTTACACTCCCCACACACTCATCCCAGCCGCACACACATTACACTCCCCCACACACTGATCCCAGACACACACACACATTACACTCCAAACACACACACTCATCCCAGCCACACACACATTACACTCCCCGCACACACTCATCCCACCGCACACACACATTACACTCCCCGCACACACTCACCCCAGCCGCACACACACATTACACTCCCCGCACACACTCATCCCACCGCACATACACATTACACTCCCCACACACACTCATCCCACCGCACATACACATTACACTCCCCACACACACTCACCCCAGCCGCACACACACATTACACTCCCCGCACACACTCATCCCACCGCACATACACATTACACTCCCCACACACACTCATCCCAGCCGCACATACACATTACACTCCCCACACACACTCATACCAGCCGCACACACACATTACACTCCTCACACACACTCATCCCAGCCCCACACACATTACACTCCCCACACACACTCATCCCAGCCCCACACACACATTACACTCCCCACACACACTCATCCCAGCCGCACACACACATTACACTCCCCACACACACTCATCCCAGCCGCACACACACATTACACTCCCCACACACACTCATCCCAGCCGCACACACACATTACACTTCCCACACACACTCATCCCAGCCGCACACACACACATTACACTCCCCACACACATTCATCTCAGACAACAAGATGACACTGGTTGTACTGGAGCGTGTCCACACAGCTGATGGGTCGGCTGGGGCCAGAGGGCACCTAGGGGGTTCTCTGGGGGAGGGACCTCTACATCCCCTGACCCTAAGTTCACAGTGGGCTGTTAGCTGCATGGCTGCCTTGCCGGCTGCAGCAATGGTGTTCCGTGCCCGTCCACCCCGACCCCACAGCCCACCTCCTGGCCACCTCCCGCTCCTCCCCCCGGCCCTGGCAGAAGCCCCCGGCCAGAGGCACAATTGTCAGCAAACTATGGTGATGTTGGACACCTTCCGCCCCCACGCCCCTCTCCCTTAGCAGCTACGACGTGGTCTAACGATTTTTAAAAGCACAAGTGAACCACGTCATTGGGAATTCGGCCCATCGGAGGTGGAGTTTGCAGAGGTCCTGGAGAATACCGGGTCAGACATACTAATGATATGCAAACGGTGTTTCCTGTACGTGTGTTACGGAATGCTTTGGCGCCGCTGTCCAGGTGGCGGAGAATTGCAATTTGACGTCAAATCGGCGGCCGCTGCGATGTTCGCATCGGAACCTATTCCCCGCCCAATCGTGTTTCGCGATTTTGTTGTCAGCTAACGGAAAATCCTGCCCATGGTGTCCGTTCTTTGTCAAAGCATTAAACATTTAAATATTACAGATTGAAAGTATTCAGAAACTTTCACAATCAAATCTTTCTCTCAGTTCTCGTCTATCGTTGTGTCCACAGAGAGGACAACAGATTGCTGTCGCCGTGAAGACCTGTAAAGCAGAAACCACATTCGAAGTCAAGGAGAAATTCTTGGAAGAAGGAAGTAAGAGTTGTTTACCAATAATTTGTAAAGATGAAAGGAACTGCAATCCTGGCTCTTGCTGAGATTACACACCATTTTACTCTGCTGCTTCAAATTGATTATTCACCAATACATGGGCAGCACGGTAGCACAGTCGATAGCACAATTGCTTCACAGCTCCAGGGTCCCAGGTTCAATTCCGGCCTGGGTCACTGTCTGTGAGGAGTCTGCACGTCCTCCCCATGTCTGCGTGGATTTCCTCCGGGTGCTCCGGTTTCCTCCCACAGTCCAAAGATGTGCAGGTTAGGTGGATTGGCCATGATAAATTGCCCTTAGTGTCCAAAATTGCCCTTAGTGTTGGGTGGGGAACCTGGGTTATGGGGATAGGGTGGAGGTGTTGACCTTGGGTAGGGTGCTCTTTCCAAGAGCCGGTGCAGACTCGATGGGCCAAGTGGCCTCCTTCTGCACTGTAAATTCTAATACTGTCCAAACTCCACAATAATCCCATTGATTATTCACCAATACTGACCATATTTAATCATAATCTCATTGATTATTCACCAATACTGTCCAAATTTAACAATAATCCCATTGATTATTCACCAATATTGACCATATTTAACCATAATCTCATTGATTATTCCCCAATACTGTCCAAACTCCACAATAATCCCATTGATTATTCACCATTACTGTCCATATTTAACAATAATCCCATTGATTATTCACCAATACTGTCCAGATTTAACAATAATACCATTGATTATTCACCAATACTGTCCAAATTTAACAATAATCCCATTGATTATTCACCAATACTGTCCATATTTAACAATAATCCCATTGATTATACACCAATAATGTCCAAACTCCACAATAATCCCATTGATTATTCACCAATACTGTCCAAATTTAACAATAATCCCATTGATTATTCACCATTAATGAATAGAGCAGCACGGTAGCATGGTGGTTAGCATAAATGCTTCACAGCTCCAGGGTCCCAGGTTCGATTCCCGGCTGGGTCACTGTCTGTGCGGAGTCTGTATGTCCTCCCCGTGTGTGCGTGTGTTTCCTCCGGGTGCTCCGGTTTCCTCCCACAGTCCAAAGATGTGCGGGTTAGGTGGATTGGCCATGCTAAATTGCCCGTAGTGTCCTAAAAGTAAGGTGGGGGGGGTTGTTGGGTTACGGGTATAGGGTGGATATGTGGGTTTGAGTAGGGTGATCATTGCTCGGCACAACATTGAGGGCCGAAGGGCCTGTTCTGTGCTGTACTGTTCTATGTTCTACCAATACTGTCCTTATTTAACAATAATCTCATTGATTATTCACCAATACTGTCCAAACTCCACAATAATCCCATTGATTATTCACCAATACTGTCCAAATTTAACAATAATACCATTGATTATTCACCAATACTTTTCAATATCCACAATAATCCCATTTATTATTCACCAATACTGTCCAAATTTAACAATAATCCCATTGATTATTCACCAATACTGTCCATATTTAACAATAATCTCATTGATTATTCACCAATACTGTCCATATTTAACAATAATCTCATTGATTATTCACCAATACTGTCCATATTTAACAATAATCCCATTGATTAATTACCAATACTGTCCAAACTTCACAATAATCCCATTGATTATTCACCAATACTGTCCAATCTCCACAATAATCCCATTGATTAATTACCAATACAGTCCAAACTTCACAATAATCCCATTGATTAATTACCAATACTGTCCAAACTTCACAATAATGCCATTGATTATTCACCAATACTGTCCAAATTTAACAATAACCCATTGATTATTCACCAATACTGTCCAATCTCCACAATAATCCCATTGATTAATTACCAATACAGTCCAAACTTCACAATAATCCCATTGATTATTCACCAATACTGTCCAAATTTAACAATAATCCCATTTATTATTCACCAATACTGTCCACATTCAACAATAATCCCATTGATTATTCACCAATACTGTCCAAATTTAACAATAATCCCATTTATTATTCACCAATACAGTCCAAATTTAACAATAACCCATTGATTATTCACCAATACTGTCCAATCTCCACAATAATCCCATTGATTAATTACCAATACAGTCCAAACTTCACAATAATCCCATTGATTATTCACCAATATGTCCACATTCAACAATAATCCCATTGATTATTCACCAATACTGTCCAAATTTAACAATAACCCATTGATTATTCACCAATACTGTCCAATCTCCACAATAATCCCATTGATTAATTACCAATACAGTCCAAACTTCACAATATTCCCATTGTTTATTCACCAATACTGACCATATTTAACCATAATCTCATTGATTATTCACCAATACTGTCCAAACGCCACAATAATCCCATTGATTATTCACCAATACAGTCCAAATTTAACAATAACCCATTGATTATTCACCAATACTGTCCAATCTCCACAATAATCCCATTGATTAATTACCAATACAGTCCAAACTTCACAATAATCCCATTGATTATTCACCAATATGTCCACATTCAACAATAATCCCATTGATTATTCACCAATACTGTCCAAATTTAACAATAACCCATTGATTATTCACCAATACTGTCCAATCTCCACAATAATCCCATTGATTAATTACCAATACAGTCCAAACTTCACAATATTCCCATTGTTTATTCACCAATACTGACCATATTTAACCATAATCTCATTGATTATTCACCAATACTGTCCAAACGCCACAATAATCCCATTGATTATTCACCAATACTGTCCAAATTTAACAATAATCCCATTGTTTATTCACCAATACTGACCATATTTAACCATAATCTCATTGATTATTCACCAATACTGTCCAAATTTAACAATAATACCATTGATTATTTCTCAATACTGTCCAAACTCCACAATAACCCCATTGATTATTCACCAATACTGTCCAAATTTAACAATAATCCCATTGATTATTTATCAATACTGTCCAAACTCCACAATAACCCCATTGATTATTTACCAATACTGTCCAAATTCCACACTAATCCACTATCTCCCTCACTCTGTCTCCCTCTCTTTCTGCCTCTCTCTCTCTCTGTCTCTCTCTCTTCCTGCCTACCTCTCTTTCTGTCTATCTCTCTCTTTCTGTCTCTCTCTGCCTATCTCTCTTACTGTCTATCTCTCTCTTTCTGTCTACCTCTCCCCTTCTGTCTGTCTCTCTATTTCTGTCTATCTTGCTCTTTCTGTCTATCTCTCTCTCTCTCTCTCTCTGTCTATCTCTCTCTCTGTGTCTATCTCTCTCTTTTGTTATGGGAGCGGCGTTTTCAGAACCCCAAAATGTATCATGGAGTTCAACCAACCTCTCCCTTTAATGTATTGTTGCTTTTGAAGCACACGGCTTGTTCTCCAGGTGTGGTATTACAATTATGGACACGTGGGTTTTTAAAACACAAAACAATGTTTATTCCATGAACTCAACTTAACTTTTTAAATAAACATTGAATCACTTAACACCCCTTACTTCAAAGATAATACAACACTAAATAATCCTTTAGTTGTTCCTTTAAATATCCAAAAGACTTAACACCTTTAACCAGAAACACATCGGGTTAAAGACATTACTATTATGAGTTTAAATCACCCAAATGATTCAGAGATAGTCTTTCCTGGCAGAGATCGCAGCAGATCCAGCTCACTGCAAACACAGACACACCCAAGCTCTTTTCCTCAAAACTGAAAACAAAAGCAGAAGTGAGCTCAGCTCAGCTCCTCCCCCCAACCCTCCGACATCACTTCAGTAATATGAGCTGCTCCATTTCTTAAAGGTACATTGCTTAAACATCCATTTCTTAAAGGTCCTCTCACATGACACTTTCTACCTCTCTCTCTTTCTGTTGATAGATCATAGATCATAGAATTTACAGTGCAGAAGGAGGCCATTCATCTCTCACTGCTCTCCATTTGAATGCCTCTCTAACTCTGTGTGTGTGTGTGTCTCTCTCTATCTCTTTATCTATCTGTGTGTGTCACTTTCACTGTCTCTCATTCTGTCTCTCCCACTGTGTCTCACTCTGTCTCTCTCTCTTGCTCTGTCCCTCTTTGTGTCTTTCTCTCTTTTTCATGTGTCAATCCATCGCTCTCTCTATCTCCATCTCTGCCTCTCTCACTATCTCTTTCACTCTCTCTCTGTCTCCCTGTTCTGCTCTCTGTCTCTCTTTCTGCCTCACTCTCTTTCTCGTTACACAGGGCAGAATTCTCCGCTCCCGCGAAAAATCGGGAAGGCCGTCGTGAACTCGGCCGAGTTTCACGACGGCCTCGGAGGCCGCTCCTCTCACCTTATTCACCCCCACCCGGGGGGGGGCGAGGAGCGGCGCTCCGTTATTCTCGGCCGCCGGGCCTTGACGCTTGCATCAAGGCGGCGCGCCACGAATGACGCGACGGCGGTGCCTATGTGACGTCAGCCGTGCATGCGCAGGTTGCCCGGCTCCAACCCGCGCATGCGCGGCTGACGTCACGACGGCTGACGGCTCAAACCCGCGCATGCGCGGTTGCCGTCTTCCCCTCCGCTGCCCCGCAAGATAAGACTTGGCGGCTTGATCTTGCGGGGTGGCGGAGGGGAAAGAGTTTGTCGCTTTGAGACGCCGGCCCGATGATCGGTGGGCACCGAGTACAGCCGTGGTGCTCACTCCCCTCTCTGCCCCCCCACAAGCTTCAAACGACACTTTGGCGCCCATGTTCATTACAGCAGCGACCAGGTGTGGTTGCTGCCGTCGGGAACTGGTCAGGAACGGCAGTCCGCTCGGCCTATCCGGGCCGGAGAATCGTCGGTCGCCGTGAAAAACGCGGGTGGCTCCAGGGGGGCGTGTCGCGAGACGCCCGGCCCTCCCGCGATTCTCCCACCCAGCGTGGGGATCGGAGAATCGCGCCCTCTCTCTCTCCCCGTTCTTACTTGTCGTTTCCACCAAGTTGGTTGTCTTTTGAAAAGACGGCGATTGTGCTGCTGATTTACTTTTCTCGTTCGGGATTTGGCTGTTGTATTTTGCTGACTTTTTCTGCTATTATTTCATATTTCCACCAGTTATTTGTTTTGCTTTGTGTCAGTGCCAATATATGTGATTGATTGTTTCAGTAATAATGAAGCCCCTCGATCATCCACACGTTGTGAAATTGATTGGGATAATTGAGGAGGAGCCATCCTGGCTAATCATGGAACTGTATCCACATGGAGAGGTAAGAGTGGAGGGAGTGCTGCACTGACAGAGGGTCAGTACTGACGGAATGCTGCACTGTCAGAGAGTCAGCACTGAGGGAGTGCTGCACTGTCAGAGGGTCAGTACTGAGGGAGTGCTGCACTGTCAGAGGGTCAGTACTGAGGGAACGCTGCACTGTCAGAGGGTCAGTGCTGAGGGAGTGCTGCACTGTCAGAGGGTCAGTACTGAGGGAGTGCCGCACTGTCAGAGGGTCAGTACTGGGGGAACGCTGCACTGTCAGAGGGTCAGTACTGAGGGAACGCTGCACTGTCAGAGGGTCAGTACTGAGGGAGTGCCACACTGTCAGAGGGTCAGTACTGAGGGAACGCTGCACTGTCAGAGGGTCAGTACTGAGGGAACGCTGCACTGTCAGAGGGTCAGTACTGAGGGAGTGCCACACTGTCAGAGGGTCAGTACTGAGAGAGTGCTGCACTGTCAGAGGGTCAGTGCTGAAGGAGTGCCGCACTGTCAGAGGGTCAGTACTGAGAGAGTGCTGCACTGTCAGAGGGTCAGTACTGAGGGAACGCTGCACTGTCAGAGGGTCAGTACTGAGGGAGTGCCGCACTGACAGAGGGTCAGTACTGAGGGAGTGCTGCACTGTTAGAGGGTCAGTACTGAGGGAGTGCTGCACTGTCAGAGGGTCAGTACTGAGGGAGTGCTGCACTGTCAGAGGGTCAGTACTGAGGGAGTGCTGCACTGTCAGAGGGTCAGTACTGAGGGAGTGCTGCACTGTCAGAGGGTCAGTACTGAGGGAACGCTGCACTGTCAGAGGGTCAGTACTGAGGGAGTGCCGCACTGTCAGAGGGTCAGTACTGAGGGAGTGCTGCACTGTCAGAGGGTCAGTACTCAGGGAGTGCTGCACTTTCAGAGGGTCAGTACTGAGGGAGTGCTGCACTGTCAGAGGGTCAGTACTGAGGGAGTGCTGCACTGTCAGCGGGTCAGTACTGAGGGAGTGCTGTACTATCAGAGGGTCAGTACTGAGGGAATGCTGCACTGTCAGAGGGTCAGTACTGAGGGAGTGCCGCACTGTCAGAGGGTCTGTACTGAGGGAGTGCCGCACTGTCACAGGGTCAGTACTGAGGGAATGCTGCACTGTCAGAGGGTCGGTACTGAGGGAGTGCCGCACTGTCAGAGGGTCAGTACTGAGGGAGCGCTGCACTGTCAGAGGGTCAGTACTGAGGGAGTGCTGCACTGTCAGAGGGTCAGTACTGAGGGAGTGCCGCACTGTCAGAGGGTCAGTACTGAGGGAGTGCCGCACTGTCAGAGGGTCAGTACTGAGGGAGTGCTGCACTATCAGAGGGTCAGTACTGAGGGAGTGCTGCACTGTCACAGGGTCAGTACTGAGGGAGTGCCGCACTGTCAGTGGGTCAGTACTGAGGGAGTGCCGCACTGTCAGAGGGTCAGTACTGAGGGAGCGCTGCACTGTCAGAAGGTCAGTACTGAGGGAGTGCCGCACTGTCAGAGGGTCAGTACTGAGGGAGTGCCGCACTGTCAGAGGGTCAGTACTGAGGGAGTGCTGCACTGTCAGAGGGTCAGTACTGAGGGAGTGCCGCACTGTCAGAGGGTCAGTACTGAGGGAGGGCTGCACTGTCAGAGGGTCAGTACTGAGGGAGTGCCGCACTGTCAGAGGGTCAGTACTGAGGGAGTGCTGCACTGTCAGAGGGTCAGTACTGAGGGAGTGCCGCACTGTCAGAGGGTCAGTACTGAGGGAGTGCCCCACTGTCAGAAGGTCAGTACTTGTGATGGAGATACCTGCTTTTAAATGCGATGTTAAACTGAAGTTTAAACTGGACTTAGATTTCCAGAAGGCATTTGAAAAGGTGCCACATGAAAGGTTATTGCGTAAAATTACAGTTCATGGTCTAGGGGGTAACATATTGGTCTGGATAGAAGATTGGCTAGCTGACAGGAAGTAGCGAGTTAGCAGAAACGGGTCGCCTTCATGTTGGTCGAGTGTGACGGGTGTCACTGCGATCAGCGCTGGCGCCTGAACAGTTTACAATTGATATAAATGACCTGGAAGAGGAGACTGAAGGGATGGGTGTTAAGTTTGCGAATGATTGAAAGATGGGTGGGACAGTAAATTATAAAGAGGGCGTAAGGAGGTGACAAAGGGCCATTGACAGGTTCAGTGAGTGGACAGAACTCTGACAAATCGTTTTTGTTATTGAAAATATTTTTATTGGGCTTTTATCATTTTATGTCACAAATTCACAGTGCCAAATAAGGTCAACACATATATCAACAAAAGACAAGCGACAACTGTAACAATATCCCCCTTAACGGAAATACTCATCTTCAGACCTCACTGTGGCAGACTTGGCCAAAACACATAATTACAGGATGTTGGGTCGGCATTAATTTACCAACAAACTGACCTCTTGTAGTTTTCCTCCCTTCTGCCTCTGCCCCGTGATTCTCTTGGATGCTCCCACTGTGCGTTCGCCCAGGGTCGCTACTCTACTGTCCATGTTTTGGATTTTAGAATTTGTTTATTGTCACATAAGAACATAAGAACTAGGAGCAGGAGTAGGCCGATGGGCCGAGCGGCCGGGCCTTCACGCCTGTTTCAACACGGCAGCAAACACACCTGCACGCTGCCGTCGTGAAACTGGCGCCAGATGCCCGTTTGGGGCATCTGGGGGCCCGATTGGCACAGCAGTACCACGGCCGTGCCAAGGGGGGCCGTGCGTCCATAACGGACACTCTCTTTTCCCTCCGCCGCCCCGCAAGATCAAGCCGCCACCTCTTGCGGGGCGGCTGAGGGAAAAGACGGCAACTGCGCATGCGCGGCTGACGTCATCGGCCGTGTCAGCTGGCGTGACACTTGACGTACGGCCTTGACGACTGTCGTCAAGGCCGCGCCGCTGTGACGCACGGGGCCGCGCTCCTAGCCCCGCCCGGGGGGGAGAATCGGCCCGGAAGTGGGTGTGAAGGCTGCCGAGGGTCACGGCCTGTCCCACGGCAGCCTTTACGATTCTCCGCATTTGCGGAGAATCTCGCCCCATAACCCTTAATCCCTTTATTCTTCAAAAAACTATCTATCTTTACCTTAAAAACATTTAATGAAGGAGCCTCAACTGCTTCACTGGGCAAGGAATTCCATAGATTCACAATCCTTTGGGTGAAGAAGTTCCTCCTAAACTCAGTCCTAAATCTACTTCCCCTTATTTTGAGGCTATGCCCCCTAGTTCTGCTGTCACCCGCCAGTGGAAAACAACCTGCCCGCATCTATCCTATCTATTCCCTTCATAATTTTAAATGTTTCTATAAGATCACCCCGCATCCTTCTCAATTCCTAGTACAGTTCAGTCTCCTCAACCTCTCCTCGTAATCAGCACAGTAGCATAGTGGTTAGCACAATTGCTTCACAGCTCCAAGGTCCCAGGTTTGATTCCCAGCTTGGGTCACTGTCTGTGCGGAGTCTGCACGTTCTCCCCGTGTGTGCGTGAGTTTCCTCCAGGCGCTCCGGTTTCCTCCCACAGTCCAAAGATGTGCAGCATAGGTGGATTGGCCATGATAAATTGCCAATCCAAAATTGCCCTTTGTGTTGGATGGGGTTACTGGGTTACGGGGATAGGGTGGAGGTGTGTCCTTGGGTAGCGTGCTCTTTCCAAGAGCCGGTGCAGACTCGATGGGCCAAATGGCCTCCTTCGGCACTGTAAATTCTATGAACTAATTCTATGAATCCAACCCCTTCAGCTCTGGGATTAACCTAGTGAATCTCCTCTGCACACCCTCCAGCGCCAGTACGTCCTTTCTCAGGTAAGGAGACCAAAACTGAACACAATACTCCAGGTGTGGCCTCACTAACACCTTATACAATTACAGCATAGCCTCCCTAGTCTTAAACTCTGTCCCTCTAGCAATGAAGGACAAAATTCCATTTGCCTTCTTAATCACCTGTTGCACCTGCAAACCAACTTTCTGTGACTCATGCACTAGCACACCCAGGTCTCTCTGCACAGCGGAATGCTTTAATATTTTATCATTTAAATAATAATCCCTTTTGCTGTTATTCCCGCCAACACGGAACCTCACATTTGTCAACATTGTATTCCATCTGCCAGACCCTTGTCCATTCACTTAACCTATCCAAATCCCTCTGCAGACTTCCAGTATCCTCTGCACTTTTCGCTTTACCACTCATCTTAGTCTCATCTGCAAACTTGGACATATTGCCCTTGGTCCCCAACTCCAAATCATCTATGTAAATTGTGAACAATTGTGGGCCCAACACGGATCCCTGAGGGACACCACTAGCTACTGATTGCCAACCAGAGAAACACCCATTTATCCCAACTCTTTGCTTTCTATTAATTAACCAATCCTCTATCCATGCACGTGTACCGAGGTACAGTGAAAAGTACTTTTCTGCGAACAGCTCAGCAGATCATGCAGCACATGAAAGGAAAAGGGAATAAAAGAAAATACATAATAGGGCAACACAAGGTATACAATGTAACTATATAAGCATTGGCATCGGATGAAGCATACAGGGGTGTAGTGTTAATGAGGACAGTCCATAAGAGGGTTGTTTAGGAGTCTGGTGACAGTGGGGAAGAAGCTGTTTTTGAGTCTGTTCATGCGTGTTCTCAGACTGCTGTATCTCCTGCCCGATGGAAGAGTGAGTAAGCCGGGTGGGAGGGATCTTTGATTATGCTGCCCGCTTTCCCCCGGCAGCGGGAGGTGTAGATGGAGTCAATGAAAGGGAGGCAGGTTCGTGTGATGGACTGGGCGGTATTCACGACCCTCGCCATCAGTGTTTCCCTGTCCAGTCTCCACCCCTTGAAGGAGGTGTCCACTCTTGCGGGAGTGAACCTGTGGTTGTTGCAGACGTGAGCTGTGGTGGACATTTAGGTTAGTCTGAAATGCTGCCTCATTTGATTCCATGTTCATGGTACGGCTGCTACCACTGGGCTGGGGTATCTGGCCGGGGTGGGGGGGGGGGGGCGAGGTGGAGGGGGGAGTGTGGTTGTGGTCAGCCTCAGAGGGATGTCGCTGCACAAGAACTCTCCTCCATCCTCACCCACTCTGCTCCCTGTTCCCTGACCCATCTGCGCCCTCTTCCTGCGTGGCTGCCCAGAGGTAGAACTGGAAATTCGGGAGGGTTGGCTCTCCCACATTCCTCCTCCTTTGCAGGACCTCCTGCCTAATCCTCATCTATGTTAAAAAAAGGCCTTGGGGTGTGGATCAGGAGCCTTCTGTACAGGAAGAGGAACCTGGGCAACACCTTCCTCTTGAAGAACTTTGACAAATGGAGCACAATGTGGGGAAATGTAAAATTCTTCATTTTGACAGGAAGAATAAAAAAGAAGCTTATTATCTAAATGGTGAGAGATTGCAGAGCTCTGAGTTACAGAGGGATCTGGGTGTCCTAGTGCATGAATCACAAAATGCTGGTAGTGTACAGACACAGCAAGTAATTAGGAAAATTAATAGAATGTTACTGTTTACTGTGAGGGGGAATTGATTACAAAAGTAGGGAGGTTATGATTCAGTTGTACAGGGCATTGGTGAGACCACATCTGGAGTATTGTGTACAGTGTTGGTCTCCTTATTGAAGGGAAGATGTAAATGTGTTGGAACCAGTTGAGTGAAGGTTTACTAGACTAATCCCAGGAATGAACGGGTTGTCTTATGTGGAAAGGTTGGAGAGGTTGGGTTTGTATCGACTGGCGTTTAGAACAGTGTGGGCGCGATTCTCCGCTCCCACGCCGGGTGGGAGAATTGTGGGAGGGCCGCTCTGGCACCCCCCACCCTCAAAATGCGCCACGCCGCTCAGTGAATCGCGGGCCGCCATATTTTACGGAGACCCGCGATTCTCCGACCCGGATGGGGCGAGCAGCCGGCCGTTCCCGGCCGGTTCACGCTGGCGGAAACCACACCTGGTCGCTGCCGGCGTGAACATGGCGCCAGCAGCTGTTTTGTGGCTTGTGGGGGGCGGAGAGGGGAATGAGCACCAAGGCCGTGCTCGGGAGGGGACTGGCCCGCGATCAGTGCCCACGTATCGTCGGGCCGGCATCTCAACGGGACGCACTCTTTCCCCTCCGCCGCCCAGCATGATCAAGCCGCCACGTCTTGCGGGGCATCGAAGGGGAAGACGGCAACCTGCGCATGGGCGGCTGACGTCATTAGGCGCGCCGTCCGCGTCATTCTTGGCGCGCCGGCCCTTGACGCCAGCGACAAGGTCCCGCAGCCGAGATTCACGGCACGGCCCTCCTAGCCCCCGGGGGGGGGGGGGGGGGGGGAGAATAGGGGGCAAGGAGTGGCCTCCAACGCCGTCGTGAACCTCTCCGGGTTTCACGACGGAGTCGGGCCTTGCGGAGAATTCCGCCCGAAGAGGCAACTTGACCAAAACTTTTAAGTTCTGAGGGGTATTGCCAGGCTGGCTGTGGAGAAGATGTTTCCTCTTGTGGGAGAATCTAGACCTGGGGGTCACTGTTTAAAAATAAGGGAGTAACTCAATTAAAACTGAGATGAGGAGAATTTATTTCACTGAAGGGATGGTGGGTTTGCGGAATTCTTTTCCTGGGAAAGTAGTGAAAACAGAACCTTGAATATTTTTGAAGCCGAGGTGGGTCGATTCTTGGTGAAGAAGGGGGGGAATGGTATCGGGGGGTAGGTGGGATGAAGGGGGAATGGTATCGGGGGGTAGGGGGGGATGAAGGGGGGAATGGTATCGGGGGGTAGGTGGGATGAAGGGGGGAATGGTATCGGGGGGTAGGTGGGATGAAGGGGGGAATGGTATCGGGGGAGGGGGGATGAAGGGGGGAATGGTATCGGGGGGGAGGGGGATGAAGGGGGAATGGTATCGGGGGGGTAGGTGGGATGAAGGGGGGAATGGTATCGGGGGAGGGGGGATGAAGGGGGGAATGGTATCGGGGAGAGGGGGATGAAGGGGGAATGGTATCGGGGAGAGGGGGATGAAGGGGGAATGGTATCGGGGGGTAGGTGGGATGAAGGGGGGAATGGTATCGGGGGAGGGGGGATGAAGGGGGGAATGGTATCGGGGAGAGGGGGATGAAGGGGGAATGGTATTGGGGTAGGTGGGATGAAGGGGGAATGGTATCGGGGAGGGGGATGAAGGGGGAATGGTATCGGGGGAGGGGGGATGAAGGGGGGAATGGTATTGGGGGTAGGTGGGATGAAGGGGGAATGGTATCGGGGAGGGGGATGAAGGGGGGAATGGTATCGGGGGGTAGGTGGGATGAAGGGGGGAATGGTATTGGGGGTAGGTGGGATGAAGGGGGGAATGGTATCGGGGAGGGGGATGAAGGGGGAATGGTATCGGGGGAGGGGGGATGAAGGGGGGAATGGTATTGGGGGGTAGGTGGGATGAAGGGGGGAATGGTATCGGGGAGGGGGATGAAGGGGGAATGGTATCGGGGAGAGGGGATGAAGGGGGGAATGGTATCGGGGGAGGGGGGATGAAGGGGGGAATGGTATCGGGGAGAGGGGGATGAAGGGGGAATGGTATCGGGGGGTAGGTGGGATGAAGGGGGGGAATGGTATCGGGGGGGGTAGGGGGGGATGAAGGGGGGAATGGTATCGGGGGAGGGGGGGATGAAGGGGGAATGGTATCGGGGAGAGGGGGATGAAGGGGGAATGGTATCGGGGGGTAGGTGGGATGAAGGGGGGGAATGGTATCGGGGGTAGGGGGGATGAAGGGGGGAATGGTATCGGGGGGGTAGGTGGGATGAAGGGGGGAATGGTATCGGGGGGTAGGTGGGATGAAGGGGGGGAATGGTATCGGGGGTAGGTGGGATGAAGGGGGGAATGGTATCGGGGAGGGGGGATGAAGGGGGAATGGTATTGGGGGTAGGTGGGATGAAGGGGGAATGGTATCGGGGAGGGGGATGAAGGGGGGAATGGTATCGGGGGAGGTGGGATGAAGGGGGGAATGGTATCGGGGGTAGGTGGGATGAAGGGGGGAATGGTATCGGGGGGTAGGTGGGATGAAGGGGGGAATGGTATCGGGGGGTAGGTGGGATGAAGGGGGGAATGGTATCGGGGGGAGGCGGGATGAAGGGGGGAATGGTATCGGGGGGAGGGGGATGAAGGGGGAATGGTATCGGGGGGAGGGTGATGAAGGGGGAATGGTATTGGGGAGGGGGATGAAGGGGGAATGGTATCGGGGAGAGGTGGGATGAAGGGGGAATGGTATCGGGGAGAGGGGGATGAAGGGGGAATGGTATTGGGGAGAGGGGGATGAAGGGGGGAATGGTATTGGGGGTCGGTGGGATGAAGGTGGAATGGTATCGGGGAGAGGGGGATGAAGGGGGGAATGGTATTGGGGGTAGGTGGGATGAAGGGGGGAATTGTATCGGGGGAGGGGGATGAAGGGGGAATGGTATTGGGGGTAGGTGCGATGAAGGGGGAATGGTATTGGGGGTAGGTGGGATGAAGGGGGGAATGGTATTGGGGGGAGACGGGATGAAGGGAGGAATGGTATCGGGGGAGGGGGATGAAGGGGGAATGGTATTGGGGGTAGGTGCGATGAAGGGGGGAATGGTATTGGGGGGAGACGGGATGAAGGGGGAATGGTATTGGGGGTAGGTGGGATGAAGGGAGGAATGGTTTCGGGGGGAGGTGGATTGAAGGGGGAATGGTATTGGGAGGGTAGGTGGGATGAAGGGGGGAATGGTATTGGGGGGGTAGGTGGGATGAAAGGGGGAATGGTATTGGGGGGGTAGGTGGGATGAAGGGGGAATGGTATTGGGGAGGTGGGATGAAGGGGGAATGGTATCGGGGGGAGGTGGATGAAGGGGGAATGGTATCGGGGGGAGGTGGATTGAAGGGGGAATGGTATCGGGGGGAGGTGGATTGAAGGGGGAATGGTATTGGGGGAGGTGGGATGAAGGGGGAATGGTATTGGGGGAGGTGGGATGAAGGGGGAATGGTATTGGGGGTAGGCAGGATGCTGATTTGTGTTTACTCTCGGGTCGGCCCTGTCTTATTGAATGTGGAGCAGACTCAAGGGGCCCATCCCATGTTTGAATGGCTTTCCCAGACGCCTTCCTGTAATGTCACTGTCACTGCAGTGATCCACATTACACAGCCTCTGATCATCAGCGTAACTCCGATAACATTGTAATATATATACCCCGTTCTCATTGGGTAATAGACATCTGACCCTGAGCAAGTTGGGTTTGTTAAGAGTCTGAAAAGGAGAAAAACTCAAACTGCTCTATCCTCTGCCGTCGTATCTGCCTTTATCCTGAATAGAGGGTGGGATTCTATATTGAGGGCGGGGCCATTGGGGCCGACATGGTTGGCGAACCGCCGGTCAAGCGGCCCCCCACGATTCTCCGGCCCAGATGGGCCGAGCGGCCATAAAAACAAAAACCCGGGTCCCGCCGGCGGCGTTCTAACCTGCTCTGAGCCAGTGGGACCTCGGCGTTGAAGGGTCACGGGGCGGCCTGTGGGGATGAGGGGGGGTTCCGACCCCGGGCGGGGGGGGTGGGGGCTCCGATGGGCAGACCAACCTCTCTGTCTCCTGGCCTCCTTTCTTCCGCGCCAGCCCCTGTACTCCTGCCCCATGCTCCAAGGGAGACACCACGCATGCGCTGAAATCGAGCCAGTGGGACTGCGCATGCGCAGATTCGCGCCGGACGCACTGCGCATGCGCGTATCCACCAGCCTCCATTCCATGGCCGGATCAGCAGCTGGAGCGGTGTGAACCGGTCCAGCGCCGTGCTGGACCCCTGTAGAGACCAGAATTGCTGATCCTGGGCCGTGTTGATGCCATCGCGGTTCTCGACGCCGTTTCCGACGGCGTCAACACTTGGCCTCAGGATCAGAGATTCCCGCCCAGAATCTCAGCTCCTCCTGTTTCTGAGCTGTTTATCTCCTGATCACCTGGATGACCACGATCTCTGTGTGTTTTTATTAATTCAGCTGGAGAGCTACCTGGTAACCAATAAAAGCAATCTGGACGAGCTGACCCTCATTGATTACTGCTGGCAGATTTCCAAAGCGTTGGCCTATCTGGAGGGAGTCAAGGTCGTCCATCGGTAAGTCAAACATTAATAACTACCAGATAACCAGATTAAACCTTCACTGGCTCAACAGGAGGGGTTCAACCGCCATTAGAAAGTTTGGAGTTGCTGATTTATTGAGCTCAAAGAAGCATCAGAATGCGTTTGAGACGCAAGCTCTGTTTCCCTAGCCAGAGACGCTCCCAGACTTGCTGCGTTTATTCAGCATTTTCTGTTTTTTAATTTCAGATTTCCAACACCCAAACATTATTTTGCTTTTCGGTATTGGATTACTCGAGTAGAGATCTGGCATGGACACTGTGAGCGAACCCTACGCTGTAGTCAATCTATGATTCTTTTAAAACCACAAGTAAAGTCCTTCAGGGAAGAGAACCCATCAATCACCATTAAAACGTAGATTGTGCAAATTGTGCAGTTGTGTGGTTTTGGAACAGAGGTGGGCACGCCATTCAAACAGTTGATGGGAGAGAGTGATGCCGAGGGTGATATTGAAACTCTGGAACTCTCTCCCCCAGAATGCTCTGGTTTCTGCAAATCAAAGTACTTTTCACAACTGAGATTGACAGATTGGTGTTGGGTAAGGGATTTGGAAGTGGGTGCCATGGTAACATATGATGGAATTGAATGACAGAATGGGTAGAAGGGGCTGAAGCAGAAGACCTCCACTTGTTTCTCGGGAAGATAGTGAAACAGCCGGGTTTGCTCACAATCCATGAGAGTCCACGGATATTGCCTGTTCCCACCATGCTGAAGGTTTCAACTGGTCAGAGTGGGATTTGAACTCATGTTCTCTGGCTGCTTGTCCAATGGCAAAGTCACAGTGCTGGTGAAATGTACGTGATTATTCAAATCACAGTTTGCTTCTCGGGAAAAGAATACCCTGGCTTTTTGTGAAAATGGATGTTATTTATAGGGGCTGGTTTAGCACAGCGGGCTAAACAGCTGGCTTGTAATGTAGAACAATGCCAGCAGCGTGGGTTCAATT
>NC_052146.1:311126207-311182247 GCF_902713615.1 Scyliorhinus canicula
GGACAGTGTAGAGGGAGCTTTACTCTGTATCTAACCCCGTGCTGTACCTGTCCTGGGAGTGTTTGATGGAGACAGTATAGAGGGAGATTTACTCTGTATCTAACCCCGTGCTGTACCTGTCCTGGGAGTGTTTGATGGGGACAGTGTAGAGGGAGCTTTACTCTGTATCTAACCCCGTGCTGTACCTGCCCTGGGAGTGTTAGATGGGGACAGTGTAGAGGGAGCTTTACTCTGTATTTAACCCCGTGCTGTAGCTGTCCTCGGAGTGTTTGCTGGGGACAGTGTAGAGGAAGCTTTACTCTGTATCTAACCCCGTGCTGTACCTGCCCTGGGAGTGTTTGATGGGGCCAGTGTAGAGGGAGCTTTACTCTGTATCTAACCCCATGCTGTACCTGTCCTGGGAGTGTTTGATGGGGCCAGTGTAGAGGGAGCTTTACTCTGTATCTAACCCTGTGCTGTACCTGTCCTGGGAGTGTTTGATGGAGAGTGTGGATCTCCATCCCTACTGACACACATCGTCTTAATGTTGACAAACATTTGTGAAGAATATCAATATGGCAGTTATTTATATCTGTGGTTAATGTTGTGGGAGAGACTGAGGGTGTGATTTAATGACCAAAGTGGGTCGCGCTGTGGGCAGAGGGGAGGACCCGCTGAGGCCCCATTCACCTTCCTTTTCAGCACTCAGCAGCTCCACCGATTGGCATTGCCAAGGTGCCTGGGTGGCATCACCAGGTGGCCACCTTACCCAGACGCCGACCACCCGGGGCCTCTCATCAGCTGGGAGATCGCCCAGTGCCTGGTCCCCATTTTGTTGAGATCAGTACTAAACAGCGGCTATCTGGGGTCTGCTCGGCGATGGCGTTAGACCACAGGGGGTGGCTTGCTCTGGCCGAGACATGGGCCTAACTGCACCCTGAAATATGCAAATTCAGGCTTTGCCCACTGAGGGTGGGATCCAGATCGCAACATTTCACATGATCCCACTCGCTGTCGCGAGCCGTGGTGATCTCACGGTATTTATCGGCCGCGTCACATTTCATTTCCAGCATTAGGCAGCCGTTAGATTGCGCCCTGTGCCTGAGTAATCTGTTCATCCTCCTGTCTCGCCATTTATTCCGCAGCCTCAGTGACCAGAATGCCGATTAAATGGATGGCCCCAGAATCCATCAACTTCAGACGCTTCACCTCGTTGAGCGACGTGTGGATGTTCGGTAAGTGAGTGAATGTAAGAATGTGTCGGTGGTGGAGGAAGGCTGCAGCCTCCTCAGAAGAGGGTCTGTCGAGGCTAACCAGGGCTCACCTTCCCTTCCAGGAGAGTTACCCGCTTCAGTTACCTGAGTGAACAGAGGGGAACGTAGTCAGTGCCCCCTCCCCCCACTCGATACCCACCAATCAGAAAGTGCTCATCCACTGTCCCATTTAAATTATTGATTGCGCGCTGGTGGGCTGCAATCATCAAACTGCCCCGCCAACTCTTCAGCCAAGTTTTAACTCTCTGTCCCTGAGTCCTTGTGCCATCGGCCAATGGGGAGTTTTCCTTGTCTACCTCATCTGAACCTGCCATCATCATGTACACCTCCCTCAAACCTTCTCTCCATCTCCTTAACTCCGAGGGGAACAACTGCAGCTTCTCCAACTGAAACCTGGAACTAAAATGCAGCCCCCCCCCCCCCCCCCCCACCCGATCCCTGGAACCATTCTGGTAAATCTCCCTCTGCACCCTCTGAAGAACCTCCCAACCTCCCTAAAGTGAACCAGATTCAGTGCTCTGTAACTCTGTAACGGCTCATTGTGCCCTCACCATGTTTATTAAGGACCAGCATAATGAGTCATAGATAACATAGAATTTACAGTGCAGAAGGAGGCCATTCGGCCCATCGAGTCTGCACCGGCCCTTGGTGCATCCTACTTAACCCCGTAACCCCACCTAACCATTATTGGACACGAAGGGCAATTTATCATGGCCAATCCACCTAACCTGCACAACTTTGGACTGTGGGAGGAAACCGGAGCACCCGGAGGAAACCCACGCAGACACGGGGAGAACGTGCAGACTCCGCACAGACAGTGACCCAAGCCGGGAATCGAACCTGGGACCCTGGAGCTGTGAAGCCACAGTGCTAACCACTGTGCTACTATGCTGCCCAAGTCTTATCACCCTCACTATTTGCCACTCCTCCAGGTTTGGAATTATCGACAATTTCTAAAATGTTACTCTGTGCTGTGAGGTCCAATTCATTTGGATACAACAGTAAAAGCAAACCCCTGGTGCTAACCCTCGCGGACACCAAAGTCGTCCACTCTCCTGTCTGAGAAGTAAGCATTTACCACAACTATCCTGTGGCCAACCTTAAAATCCAATTTGGCCCCTGACAGCGTCCCCCCCCCCCCCCCCCCCCCCCCCCCCCCCTGCGCCCATTCCATGAATCCCAATGTAACCAATGCTGGCACCTTGGTAAATGCTTCCTGCAATTCAATACAGACAACAAAAACCACATTCCCTTCAACAACCTTCTCTGTTACTTCATCAAAAAATTCAATTTGATTCGTCAAACACAATCTGTCTTTTCGATGATCCATGCTGCCTCTCCTGAATAAACTCAAACTTCCCCAAATTCTATGGTTATTCAGTCCTAGACCTTATCCACCTACAGTGCTAAACCGACCGGCCTTCCATTATTGGATTGTCTTCATGTCCTTCCTTCAATAATGGTGGCACATTTGCCACTCTCCAGTCCTCTGGCACCTCCCCTGTGTCGAGGGGAGATTAGGTCTTTCCACTAACCCCTACCCCACCTCCTCCAGACACCTGGGAGGAGGGGTTTCGGCGTCTTGAGCCTACAGCACCATCCAATCAGATCACTGGAGATCTGTATCTCAGCTGTGTTTACCCACGTTTTCTCCCCTCCCCCCTCTCACTGTAATGTGCTCAAACACGAGGAGACAGTCCATTCGGACTCAATCATTCTGTGTGGCTGACCTCACCCGGTCTGCTGTCCACCATGGAGCCACGTCCTGACCAGTAATGGCTGCCAGCAACAGACACCATGTGACAATCAGACTGTAAGAGGATTGGGTACAGATATGACACCCTCCATGGTCCACCAATCCTGTGGATAGTCACTGTCCAACGAGATATTTGAGGAATGGCCAATGTGATGAAGCTGTGAGTTACTGAGACACAATGGGGGTGAGGTTGGTATTTGGGTGGGGGTGTCGGAGTGGTGAAGGACATGCAGCGGGTGGCGGGGGAAGAGGCTGAGCTGGAGGACATGGGAGAAAGGGAGCTCCTGAGGTTCCATTCTATGGAGGTGCTGTGCAAGGCAGACTGTCACTCACTATCAGAGTGACAGACTATCACTCACTATCAGAGTGACAGACTACTGTATCACTCACTATTACAGTGAGGTAGACTATAACTCACTATCAGACTGAGACAGACAAAGATGATTGATGCAGGTAGGGCAGTGGATGTTGTCGATATGGACTTCAGTAAGGCCTTTGACAAGGTCCCTCATGGCAGACTGGTACAAAAGGTGAAGTCACACGGGATCAGGGGTGAGCTGGCAAGATGGATACAGAACTGGCTCAGTCATAGAAGGCAAAGAATAGCAATGGAAGGGTGCTTTTCTGATCGGAGGGCTGTGACTAGTGGTGTTCTGCAGGGATCAGTGCTGGGACCTTTGCTGTTCGTAGTATTTATAATTGATTTGGAGGAAACTGTAACTGGTCTGATTAGTAAGTTTGCAGACGACACAAAGGTTGGTGGAATTGCGGATAGCGATAAGGACTGTCAGAGGATACAGCAGGATTTAGATCGTTTGGAGATTTGGGCAGAGAGATGGCAGATGGAGTTTAATCCAGACAAATGTGAGGTAATGCATTTTAGAAGGCCCAAAAGTGGCAACACAGGTGGAGAAGGTAGTCAAGAAGGCATATGGCATGCTTGCCTTCATTGGCCGGGCATTGAGTATAAAAATTAACAAGTCACATTGCAGCTGTTTCAAACCTTAGTTAGGCCACACTTGGAGTATAGTGTTCAATTCTGGTCACCACACTACCAGAAGGATGTGGAGGCTTTAGAGAGGATGCAGAAGAGATTTACCAGGATGTTGCCTGGTATGGAGGGCATTAGCTATGAGTAGCGGTTGAATAAACTCGGTTTGTTCTCACTGGAACGACGGAGGTTGAGGGGCAACCTGATAGAGGTCTACAAAATTATGAGGGACATAGACAGAGTGGATAGTCAGAGACTTTTTCCCAGGGTAGAGGGGTCAATTACTAGCGGACACAGGTTAAAGGTGCGACGGGCAAGATTTAGAGGAGATGTACGAGGCACGTTTTTTACACAGAGGGTAGTGGGTGCCTGGAACTCGCTGCCGGAGGAGGTGGTGGCAGCAGGGGCAATAGTGACATTTAAGGGGCATCTTGACAAATACATGAATAGGATGGGAATGGAGGTATACTGACCCCGGAAGTGTGGAAGATTTTCGTTTAGACGGGCAGCATGGTTGGCGCAGGCTTGGAGGGCCGAAGGGCCTGTTCCTGTGCTGTACGTTTCTTTGTTCTTTGTTCGATCACTCTTGATTACTGCTCTATCATGAGGTCCTAGAGAAATTCTCCACCTGCTTGCTGATCTTCTCTCATCTCTCCATATTAAGGTGTGTGCATGTGGGAAATCCTCAGCTTTGGCAAGCAACCATTCTTTTGGCTGGAGAACCGAGATGTGATTGGTGTATTGGAACGAGGTGACCGGCTTCCAAAGCCAGAGTTCTGTCCACCAACACTTTACACGCTAATGACACGCTGCTGGACATACGAACCTCGGGAGAGGCCAAAGTTCACTGAAATCGTCTGTCAACTGAGGTGGGAATATTGACAACAAAACAAGCAAAGGCTGGAATCCAAACCAACTGACAGTAGAGATACAGTCATTAACGCAGGATGCTGGCGAGAGGGGTTACTGAGTGACAGTGTGAGGGAGCTGGGGGAGGGGGGTTACTGAGTGACAGTGTGAGGGAGCTGGATTAACATCAGTAGAGATACAGTCAGTAACACAGGGTGCTGGGGGAGAGGGGTTACTGAGTGACAGTGTGAGGGAGCTGGGGGAGAGGGGTTACTGAGTGACAGTGTGAGGGGGCTGGATTGACATCAGTAGAGATACAGTCAGTAACACAGGGTGCTGGGGGGAGAGGGGTTACTGAGTGACAGTGTGAGGGAGCTGGATTAACATCAGTGGAGATACAGGGTGCTGGGGGAGAGGGGTTACTGAGTGACAGTGTGAGGGAGCTGGATTGACATCAGTAGAGATACAGTCAGTAACACAGGGTGCTGGGGGGAGAGGGGTTACTGAGTGACAGTGTGAGGGAGCTGGATTAACATCAGTAGGGATACAGTCAGTAACACAGGGTGTTGGGGGAGAGGGGTCACTGAGTGACAGTGTGAGGGAGCTGGATTAACATCAGTGGAGATGCAGTCAGTAACACAGGATGCTGGGGGAGAGGGGTTACTGAGTGACAGTGTGAGGGAGCTGGATTAACATCAGTAGAGATACAGTCAGTAACACAGGGTGCTGGGGGGAGAGGGGTTACTGAGTGACAGTGTGAGGGAGCTGGATTAACATCAGTAGGGATAGAGTCAGTAACACAGGGTGCTGGGGGGAGAGGGGTTACTGAGTGACAGTGTGAGGGAGCTGGATTAACATCAGTAGGGATACAGTCAGTAACACAGGGTGCTGGGGGGAGAGGGGTTACTGAGTGACAGTGTGAGGGAGCTGGATTAACATCAGTAGGGATACAGTCAGTAACACAGGGTGCTGGGGGGAGAGGGGTTACTGAGTGACAGTGTGAGGGAGCTGGGGGAGAGGGGTTACTGAGTGACAGTGTGAGGGAGCTGGATTAACATCAGTAGAGATACAGTCAGTAACACAGGGTGCTGGGGGAGAGGGGTTACTGAGTGGCAGTGTGAGGGAGCTGGATTAACATCAGTAGAGATACAGTCAGTAATACAGGGTGCTGGGGGAGAGGGGTTACTGAGTGACAGTGTGAGGGAGCTGGATTAACATCAGTAGAGATACAGTCAGTAACGCAGGGTGCTGGGGGAGAGGGGTTACTGAGTGACAGTGTGAGGGAGCTGGATTAACATCAGTAGGGATACAGTCAGTAACACAGGGTGCTGGGGGAGAGGGGTTACTGAGTGACAGTGTGAGGGAGCTGGATTAACATCAGTAGGGATACAGTCTGTAACACAGGGAGCTGGGGGAGAGGGGTTACTGAGTGACAGTGTGAGAGAGCTGGATTAACATCAGTAGGGATACAGTCAGTGATACAGGGAGCTGGGGGAGAGGTGTTACTGAGTGACAGTGTGAGGGAGCTGGATTAACATCAGTAGGGATACAGTCAGTAACACAGGGTGCTGGGGGGAGAGGGGTTACTGAGTGACAGTGTGAGGGAGCTGGATTAACATCAGTAGGGATACAGTCAGTAACACAGGGTGCTGGGGGGGAGGGGTTACTGAGTGACAGTGTGAGGGAGCTGGATTAACATCAGTAGGGATACAGTCTGTAACACAGGGAGCTGGGGGAGAGGGGTTACTGAGTGACAGTGTGAGAGAGCTGGATTAACATCAGTAGGGATACAGTCAGTGATACAGGGAGCTGGGGGAGAGGTGTTACTGAGTGACAGTGTGAGGGAGCTGGATTAACATCAGTAGGGATACAGTCAGTAACACAGGGTGCTGGGGGGAGAGGGGTTACTGAGTGACAGTGTGAGGGAGCTGGATTAACATCAGTAGAGATACAGTCAGTAACACAGGGTGCTGGGGGGAGAGGGGTTACTGAGTGACAGTGTGAGGGAGCTGGATTAACATCAGTAGGGATACAGTCAGTAACACAGGGTGCTGGGGGGAGAGGGGTTACTGAGTGACAGTGTGAGGGAGCTGGATTAACATCAGTAGGGATACAGTCAGTAACACAGGGTGCTGGGGGAGAGGGGTTACTGAGTGACAGTGTGAGGGAGCTGGGGGAGAGGGGTTACTGAGTGACAGTGTGAGGGAGCTGGATTAACATCAGTAGAGATACAGTCAGTAATGCAGGGTGCTGGGGGAGCCGATACAATGTTATCACTTTGTGTTATGTTCCTATTTGCTGTCTAAAAGCCATGATGTGGAGATGCCGGTGTTGGACTGGGGTGAGCACAGTAAGAAATCTTACAACACCAGGTTAAAGTCCAACAGGTTAGTTTCGAATCGCTCGCTTTCGGAGCACTGCTTCTTCCTCAGGTTATTCACCTGATGAAGGAGCTGCGTTCCGAAAGCTAGTGATTTGAAACAAACCTGTTAAATTTTAATCTGGTGTTGTAAGATTTCTTAACTGTGCTGCATAAAAGGACAGAGGTGAGTCTGTGCTCTCTCTCTCTCTCTCTCTGAAGGGACACTGGTCAGTCTGTGTATGTTCTGACTGGGATGGTTTGTTTTCTTGCTCCTCTGCATCTCTCATGTCTGTTTCATTTTCAGTGATATTCACCAAATGGAAAGGGAACAGCAGAAGGAGAGGAAATATTGGACTGAACGTCGTTTCACCTCCCGGAACATGGATCAGCAAATCATCGTCAATGACGCTCCACCAAAGGTTGTAGAGCAGTTATTCACAAGATGGGAAACATTGAGATTGTTGTTGATGACAAATAATCTTCCATATCTTTCTCAGCTTTAACTGTGAGAGAACGGAACCTTCAATAAATCGAAGCAAAACAAAAAATGCTGAAAGATGTCTGCACTCTGGCAGTGTCTGTGCAGAGAAAAAGGGAGTTCCTGTTTCCAATCCGAATGACTCTCCTGCAGAACCTTCAGCTCCTTCCTCACACAACGTTATGTAGATTGAATAGTGTATTTAATCTTCTAAATTTATTTGCGGGGTGTGGGTGTCGCTGGCCAGGCCAGCATTTATTGCCCATCCCTAGTTACCCTTCAGAAGGTGGTGGTGAGCTGCCTTCTTGAACCGCTGCAGTCCGTGAGGTGTAGGTACACCCACCGTGCTGTTAGGGGGGGGGGGAGTTTCAGGAGCTTGATGCAGCGACAGTGAAGGAAAGGCGATATTTAATTAACAATCGCCTCTTCCTCCTGCTCTCTCTTCACAAGACGTCTGGAGATTGTGTCTCAAGTAGTCGCCCGGGGAGCAGGTTGAATCAATTGATTTTGATACAAGTGATAGAGATTTGTTTCAGAAAATCCCGTGAACCACTGCAAACCAATAGTTAGAGCTCAGGCGGAGAATTGTCCAAATCTGGGCATCACACTTGAGGACGGCCATTAGGGTCTTGGAGAGGAGGCACAGATGGTTCACCGGGAGGATGCCCGGGATGAGGGACTTCAGTGATGTGCAGAGAGACTGGATGAGTTTGGATTCTTCTCCTTTGGACAGAGGAGGTGTTGAGAATCATGATGTGTTTTCGATGCAGAGGGAGGAACTGTTTCCAATGGCAGGAGGATCAATAACCACAGAGACACTGATTTAAAATGATTGTCAAGTTGAGTTGTGATCTGGAACGGGCAGGCTGGATGGGTAATCAAGCCAGATTCAATAGTCAGTTTCAAAAAGGGGTTTGGAAAACTTCCCCAGGGGAGGAAATTACAGAGCTACGGAAAGAGAGCCAGAGCTGGTGTTAATCATTGATCAATTATCCTTAATTGTATGTGAGTGGAGAACATCAATATGGGTTTCATTTGGGTACATACAAACTGGAACTGTGCTGGGATTGAATGAGGAGATGCTTCCTCAATACTACCTGTCCCTCTACAGACCTTTGTATCATCTGCAAATTTAGCAACAGTGCCTTCAGTTCCTTCCTCCAGATCATTAATAATTTTGTAATAATCTTTATAGTCACAAGTCGGCTTACATTAACACTGCAATGAATTTACTGTGAAAATCCCCTAGTCGCCACATTCCGGCGCCTGTTCAGGTACACAGAGGGAGAGAATTCAGAATGTCCAAATCACCTAACAGCACGTCTTTCTGGACTTGTGGGAGGAAACCGGAGCACCCGGAAGAAACCCACGCAGACACGGGGAGAACGTGCAGACTCCGCACAGACAGTGACCCAGCCGGGAATAGAACTACGGACCCTGGCACTATGAAGCCATAGTGCTAACCACTGTGCTGCCGTGCTGCGCAATTAATGTATATTGTGAAAAGTTGTGGTCCCAGCACAGACCCCTGAGGCACATCACTAGTCACCGGCTGCCTTCCTGAAAAACGCCCCTTTATCCCCACTCTCTGCCTTCTGCCAGTCAGCCAATCCTCTATCCATGCCAGGATCTTACCCTGAACACCATGGGCTCTTAACTTATTTAACAGTCTCCTATGTGACACCTTGTCAAAGGCCTTCTTGAAATCTAAATAAATCATGTCCACTGGTTCTCCTTTGAACGGAAATAAAATGAAATGAAAATCGCTTATTGTCACGAGTAGGCTTCAATGAAGTTACTGTGAAAAGCCCCTAGTCGCCACATTCCGGCGCCTGTTCGGGGAGGCTGGTACGGGAATTGAACTGTGTTGCTGGCCTGCCTTGGTCTGCTTTAAAAGCCAGATCTTAAGCCTGTGCTAAACCAGCCCCTGTTTGTCTAACTTCCTTGTTACTTCCTCAAAGAACTGTAACAGATTTGTCAGACATGACCTCCCCTTGACGAAGCCGTGCTGACTCAGCCCTATTTTACCATGCACTTCCAAATACTCAGCAATCTCATCTTTAATAATGGACTCTAAAATCTTACCAATGACCGAAGTCAGGCTAACCGGCCTATAATTTCCCATCTTCTGCTTCCCTCCCTTCTTACACAGGGGTGTTACATTAGCCACTTTCCAGTCCTTTGGGACCCTTCCTGCCTCCAGTGATTCACCAATGCCTCCACAATATCCTTAGCTATCTCGGTTAGACATAGTACATACAGTGCAGAAAGTGTCCATTCGGCCCATCAAGTCTGCACCGACCCACTTAAGCCCTCACTTCCACCCTATCCCCGTAACCCAATAACCCCTCCTAAACTTTTTGGTCACTAAGGTGCAATTTATCATGGCCAATCCACCTAACCTGCACGTCTTTGGACTGTGGGAGGAAACCGGAGCACCCGGAGGAAACCCACGCACACACAGGGAGAACGTGCAGACTCCGCACAGACAGTGATCAGGCCTTTCAGTTTCCCCAGAACCTTCTCCTTAGTAATGGTCGCTAGACTCACCTCTGCCCCCTGGTTCTCCTGGAGCTCTGGCATCCCACTGGTATCTCCCACCGTGAAGACTGATGCAAAGTAACGATTCAGTTCCTCTGCCATTTCTTTGTTTCCTATTATTACTTCTCCAGCCACATTTTCCAGTGGTCCAATGTCTATTTTTGCCTCTCCCTTACCTTTTATATGTTGAAAAATCTCTTCCTATCTTCCTTTATATTACTAGCTAGCTTGCACTCATACTTCATCTTCTCCCCCCTTATTGCTTTTTAGTTGTTCTCTGCTCGCTTTTAAAGGCTTCCCAATCTGGCTTACCACTAATCCTCGCCACTTTGTGTGCTTTTTCTTTTATGTCATCCTTGACTTCCCTCGTCAGCCATGGATGCCGTGTCCTCCTCTCAGCATGTTTCCTCCTGGGGATGAATTTCTGTTGTGCCTCCCGAATAACCCCCAAAAACCCCTGCCATTGCTGTTCCACTGCCTTCCCTGCTGGGCTCCTTCTCCAATCAACTCTGGCCAGCTCCTCCCTCATGTCTTTGAGTTACCCTTATTTAATTGTAATACCGTTACATCTGATTGCAGCTTCTCCCTCTCAAACTGCCGGGTCAATTCTATCATATTGTGGTCACTGCTCCCCAAAGATTCAAGAACAAAGAGCAAAGAAAAGTACAGCACAGGAATAGGCCCTTCGGCCCTCCAAGCCTGCGCCGACCATGCTGCCCGGCTAAACTAAAATCTTCTCCACTTCCTGGGTCCGTATCCTTCTATTCCCATCCTATTCATGTATTTGTCAAGGTGCCCCTTAAACATCACTATCGTCCCTGCTTCCACCACCTCCTCCGGCAGCGAGTTCCAGGCAGCCTCTGTGTAAAAAACTTACCTCATACATCTCCTCTAAACTTTGCCCCTCGCACCTTAAACCTATGCCCCCTAGTAATTGACCCCTCTACCCTGGGGAAAAGTCTCTGACCTTCACCTTAAGTTCCCTCATCAAGTCTGCCTCATTACACATCACCAAATCCAGAATTAACTGTTCCCTAGTCGGCTCTGTCACAAGCTGCTCCAACAAAACATCTCTCAGACATTCCACAAATTCCATTTCTTGGGATCCACTACCAACCTGATTTTCCCAGGCCATCTGCATATTGAAGTCCCCATGATTACTGTAATATTGCCTTTTTTACGCCTTTTCTATCTCCTGATTTATTTTCTGCCCCACATCCTGACTCCTGCTCGGGGGCCTGTACATAACTCCCATCAGGGCCTTTTTACCTTTGCGATTCCTCAACTCTACCCACAGAGATTCTATGCCTTCTGATCCTATATCGCTCCTTGCTGTCGATTTAACTTCATTCCTTACTGACAATGCAACCCCGCCCCCTTTGCCCATCTGCCTGTCCTTTCGATAGGACACATATCCTTGGATATTTAGATCCCAGCCCTGATCCCCTTGCAGCCACGTCTCTGTGATGCCCACAACATCGTACCGGCCAATTTCAATGTGCGTAACAAGCTCATTTACCTTGATCTGTCTACGGCGCGCTTTTCGGTACAACACCCTCAATCCTGCATTGACCACCTCCCTTCTCACACTTGTCACCTTTCTGCTCTGCCTGAGGGTGATGGTGTGCCCTTATTTTTGTTCACTATTTGCCCTTCAGTATTACACCATCTAAGCTAACGCTTTGGTTCCCACTCCCCTGCCATAATATTTCAAATCCTCCCGAGTGAATCTAGCAAATCCCATGCCAGGATATTGGTGTCGCTCCAGTTTAGATGCAACACGTCCTTCTCTGCCCCGGGAGAGATCCCAATGGCCCAGAAATCTGAAAACCTCCCTCCTCCACCACCAGTTTAGCCACGTGTTTAGCTGCACTATCCTATTTCCAGCCTCACTGGTACCTGGCACAGGGAGTAATCCTGAGATAACAACCCGAGAGGTCCTGCTTTTTAGTTTACTGCCTAACTCCCTGAACCCCTTCTGCAGGACCTCATCACTCTTCCTGCCTATGTCGTTAGTACCTATGTGTACTACGACCTCTGGCTGTTCACCCTCCCCCTTCAGAATGTCCTGTGTTCATTCAGGGACATAATTGTGGTTGAGTGTAACATGGGCAGAGGAATAGGTCAGTCGGGTCCGTGGTTTTTAACCCACCTGATACTGGGGGGTTTTCTCACCTTAGGTTTGGATCTCTTTTAGACTTTAAAGATTGATGAATCAATAATATCAGAGAGAGTTATCATTGGCCCATGCCACTACCTGGATGCTAGAGGATGAATTGGCTGAAGTTTGGTCTACTTTCTTTGAGAAGTTTCTGTGTTCTCATGTTCCAATATGAAATGAAATGAAATGAAAATTGCTTATTGTCACGAGTAGGCTTCAATGAAGTTACTGTGAAAAGCCCCTAGTCGCCACATTCCGGCGCCTGTCCGGGGAGGCTGGTACGGGAATCGAACCGTCCTGCTGGCCTGCTTTAAAAGCCAGCGGTTTAGCCCAGTGAGCTAAACCAGCCCCAATTCCTTCCTCTTTTTCCCATTGCTGCGAACTATCCTAACTCCATTTCCCTCCGGATTATTAAAACCATAAGACACAGGAACAGAATTAGGCCACTCGGCCCATCGAGTCTGCTCCACCATTCAATCATGGCTGATATGTTTCTCATCCCCATTCTCCTGCCTTCTCCCATAACCCCTGATCCCCCAAATTATCCTGAAATTGCCAATACCAATAACTTGCACTCTCTAGATCCTTGAACGTGGGGGAATTATCCTGAAATGCTTTTCCAAAGGGAACAATATGACATTGCAGCAAAGGTGGGTATCACACAGGAATGGTGTGATGTTAGGAGAACAAAGAACAAGAACAGAGAAAAGTACAGCACAGGAACAGGCCCTTCGGCCCTCCAAGCCCGTGCCGACCATGCTGCCCATCTAACCTAAAACCGTCCACACTTCCTGGGTCCGTATCCCTCTATTCCCATCCTATTCATGTATTTGTCAAGATGCCCCCTAAACATCTCTATCGTCCCTGCTTCCACCACCTCCTCTGGCAGTGAGTTCCAGGCACCCACTACCCTCTGTGTAAAAATCTTCCCTCGCACATCTCCTCTAAACCTTGCCCCTCGCTCCTTATGTCCCCCAGTAATTGACTCTTCCACCCTGGGATATAGCTCCTGAACTTCCATCTTGCTCCTCCTAGCTTCACACCAATTTCTTTCCACGTCCAAATTGGTCTTTGTCTGATGTTCAGTTCTAAGGTTGGAGCTGCCCAATTTCTCATTGATCCATGGATTAAATGCTCTCACACCTGACTGTCTGTCTGTCTGCTGGTTACAGGTAAGGGACTGCACATCTTCGGCTAATGCCTGAGAATCAGCCCAGACCAATACCGCCTATCGAGCTCCCTGCATGGCCTGAGAAACGGGTTACAATTCACAAGGAGGCCCAATGTGTCAATTTTCCACAGATCATTGGACAGAAACTGACAGAGTCTTTCTCCTTCAATTCTCTGACCTTGTCTCTTGCTGTTACATCCTGGTCACCATGAGACCTCCATACCTACTCCTTGCCAACTTGATTTCAACCCTCCCAACAGCTCTGCAAGAATTATTTGACTCTGACTGCAGAGCCTTGATATGTTATCATCCTCACGGATATGTCACACTGAATGTGTCTATCACACTCCCAGACGGTCCTTAAACTCTCTGTCTACACCTGCTCGTCTGTCTGCTGGTTTCCCACACCCACTTCTCCAGAACTGCAGTGTGACTACCTGTGCTACATCCTGAACTCTCGCATCTCCCCGTGAACCCTGAGACATAGTCAAACAGCACAGAAAGGTCCCTCCGGCCCATCGTGTCTGCGGCAGCCAAAAACAACCATCTAACAATTCTAATCCTATTTTCCTGCACTTGGCCCTATAGCCGTGTCTGCCCTGGGATCGCAATTGCACATCTAAATACTTCTGAAATGTTCTGAGGGTCTCTGCCTCCACCCCCCTTTCAGGCAGAGAGTTCCAGACTCCCACCACCCTCTGGGTGAAAATACCCCCTGCCCCTTACCTTAAATCTCTGCCCCCTGGTCATTGAACCCTCTCCCAAGGGGAAAAGTTCCTTCCTGTCTACTCTATCTATGCCCCTCATAATTTTATACATCTCAATCCTGTCCCCCCTCAGCCTCCTCTGCTCCAAGGAAAACAATCCCAGTCTATCCAATCTCTCTTCATTACTAACACTCTCCAGCCCAGGCAACATCCTGGTAAACCTCCTCTGCACCCTTTCCAGTGGCTATCACATCCCTCCTATAATGTGGATTCCAGAACTGCACACAATACTCTCGTTGTGGCCCAACCAATGTTTTATACAGTTCCAGCATAACCTCCATGCTCTAAATCTGTGCCTCGGCTAATAAAGGCAAGTGTACAATAAGCTTCAGTTGCAAAGTCTTCGAAGATGTCGTTCTCCTGACTGCTGGAACCAGTCATAGATAGAATTTACAGTGCAGAAGGAGGCCATTTGGCCCATCGAGTCTGCACCGGCTCCTGAAAAGAGCACCGTACCTGTCAACACCTCCACCCTATCCCCATAACCCAGTAACCCCACCCAACACTAAGGCAATTTTGGACACTAAGGGCAATTTAGCATGGCCAATCCACCTAACCCGCACATCTTTGGACCGTGGGAGGAAAAACCGGAGCACCCGGAGGAAACCCACGCACACACTGGGAGGATATGCAGACAGTCACCCAAGCCGGAATCGAACCTGGGACCCTGGGGCTGTGAGGCAATTGTGCTAACCACTATGCTACCGTGCTGCCCTAATTGATTCCCTCATCAAAATTACAACACCCCCTCCTCTTTTACCTCCTTCCCTGTCTCTCCTGAAGATTCTGTATCTTGGAATATTCAGCTGCCAATCCTGCCCCTCTCTCAACCATGTCTCAGTGACAGCAATGACATCATGTTTTAACTTGTGCCCTCAACTCATCTGCCTTGTTCGTCAGACTCCTCGCATTAAAATAAATGCCATCCCATCTTGCCAAATGCGTTGTGTGTTAACTGGTCTGGACATTCTGTGCCTCCCTAACTCACTTGTTCTTCAAATGTTCTTCAATTGTCTCTTCATTGCTCTTCAATTGTGTTTCATTGCAGCCGGCAAGGACAAGAGGAATTCCAATGAAATCGCCTCCATTTCCCTTTAAGAATCCAAATCTTCAGTTTCAAGTATGTAACTGTTTGAAGTCAGTTTGTTAAAGTTAATGTCAAGTCCTAGTGAAGCTTCACCTTGCAGTGGAGCGTGCTTATGATAAAGTGAGGCAGCTCTTGTCAGTATTTAAGGGATTTAAGGCTGGTGGGGATTTATACTGAGAAGCATATTCCGGAAAGTTAAAGACAGTGCTTGGGATTTACGGATCACAGTACCATTAGGATTAAACAGCTCCTTGAGGAATTTCACCGAATGTAACTTTAGTCTAAGATCAATGGGAACCTCTTTGTTGTCACGCTTTGTAAGTGCTTGATGAATTTGCAAACATGTAGCGTCCAGCATCATTAGAATTTTAAAGAGTGCTTATGGAGTTTTCGCTTTCAGATGCTTCTGTCAGTGATGTCCCAGTTACAGGGATTCCCATCATATCCGAGGATAAAGTGTGAGCTCACCGTGCGATAGATAAAGCCATGAAACTCCCTGCTTTCAGACGCTGTTGCCTTACCCTGTGCTGTGTGCTTTGCTGATGCTGTGTTTTTGTTGCTGACTGCTATGTTTTCTGTATGTCTGTCTGACATGCACAGATGCCAGAGTCTCTGTCTGCCAGCTCACCACACATCCCCAGCTCTCCAAATCAACAGCCTCCTGGTGACTCCGCAAACACCTCCCCTCAGAAACAATTTCGACGCCTCAGTGTGCGGGTAAGAGGAGCTTGCTTGTGTAATGGTGCTTTTTGCATCTGTCTTTTGGATCTTAGACCGGCTGGAGGAGCTAACCTGTTACTCAGTCAAAGGAAAGGATTTGCATTTCTCACCCCAGGATGTCCCACTGTCTTTTGAACCAATTTTTGGAAGAGTTGTCACTTCAAGAATAATGTAGAGATTACACCAGCCAATGAATGCACAGCAGGATCCCACAAACAGGGCTGTGATATTGACCAGATAATCTGTTTCAGGGTTGGTTTGGGGATAGCTATTAGCCAGAGCAATGGGGACCGCGCCCCTGCCCTGCCTTGAATAGCACCTTGGGCCGTTTGCTTTCACTTGAGATGGCAGACGGGGCTTTGTTTGGACATCCCATTGGAAAGATGGCACCTCTGGCAGTGCTGCACTCCCCCAGTGCCACACTGGGAGTGTCAGCTTAGATTTGGTGCTCGGGTCTCTGGCCTGTGAATTGAGCTCACAATCTTCTGACTGACAAAGAAGAGCATTACTCACACTGAGAGCAGGCTGGAACCTGGAAGGGGGTGAGTATTAAAATGGGTAACGTTTATCCCTCCAGCCCTGCCTCTTAGTGTTAGAACATAGAACACTACAGCACAGTACGGGCCCTTCGGCCCTCGATGTTGCGCCGACCCGTGAAACCATCTGAAGCCTACCTGACCTACACTATTCCATTTTCATCCATATGTCTATCCAGTGACCACTTAAATGCCCTTAAAGTTGGCGAGTCTACTACTGTTGCAGGCAGGGCGTTCCACACCCCTACTACTCTCTGAGTAAAGAAACTGCCTCTGACATCTGTCCTACATCTACCACCCCTCAATTTAAAGCTATGTCCCCTCGTGTTGGTCATCACCATCCGAGGAAAGAGACTCTCACTGTCCACCCTATCTAACCCTCTGACTATCTTATATGTCTCCATTAAGTCACCTCTCAGCCTTCTCCTCTCTAATGAAAACAACCTCAATTCCCTGAGCCTTTCCTCGTAAGACCTTCCCTCCATACCAGGCAACATCCTAGTAAATCTCCTCTGAACCCTTTCCAAAGCTTCCACATCCTTCCTATAATGTGGTGACCAGGACTGCACACAGTACCCCAGGAGGGGCCGACTGAGGTGCCCCGTTTGATTGGTATTATATCAGCTTCTGTAACTGAATGTCATCTAGTGCCGTGAGCTGAACGCAATGGCGGATTGAAAAGTGAAACCAGATTCTGAATGGGATCCACACTTGGAATTCAAACGTGGGTTCCGTTGATGCTGATCTGGTTTGGGGGCAAATAGTTTGGGGGGAGGGGGGGGGGGGTCAGACGATGTGGGGGTAAGTTTCTCCTTTGTGTTCGGGGCGATTAACTTGTTGCAAACCAGCACCCTTGTGTTGTAGAAGACACCAGATTATCATAATATGGGACGGGTTAACACTGGGAAATATCATAGAACATACAGTGCAGAAGGAGGCCATTCGGCCCATCGAGTCTGCACCAACCCACTTAAGCCCTCACTTCCACCATATCCGTGTAACTCAATAACTCCACCTAACCTTTTTGGTCACAAAGGGCAATTTATCATGGTCAATCCACCTAACCTGCACGTCTTTGGACTGTGGGAGGAAACCAGAGCACCCGGAGGAAACCCATGCAGGCACTGGGAGAATGTGCAGACTCCGCACAGACAGTAACCCAAGCGGGGAATCGAACCTGGGACCCTGGCGCTGTGAAGCCACAGTGCTAACCACTGTGCTACCGTGCTGCCCACGATGCATCAGAACTTATCAATCTGCACAAACAGGACATTCAGTCAGAAGGAACATTGAAAGTAAGCTGTGGTTAAATGTTGAGTTGGGCAGGTTTCACCGAGAGGAGATTGATGCAAGGTGAGAAATCAAGTGGGTTTTGTTCCCTCTCCTGAGGTTTGAAGCCAAATGGAACTTTTAGCACACTTCCAGCAGAGATTGTCCATTGGGTTGCTGGCAGGGAAAGGGGTGTCTCTCTGAGGGAACAACCCAGAGCTCCGCCAGTCTCCAGTGAAAGGATTTGCTGCCCCTTATTTATGGGACACATCTGATTAATTTACCGAATTTGACAGGAGTCCGATCTTATCGAGGAGATTAACAACAAAGAGGAAGTTCAGAAACTCAGGGAGCTGGAGAAAGATAGAATTCAGGCGAGAATGCGGCAGCAGCAGAGAGAAATGTTGGAGGATAAGAAGTGGCTGGAGAAGGAAGAGAAACTTCTGGTAAGTTGTTTTCTTTTTGAATTCATACACAGAGGCCTAACTTTACCTTTGGCATTGTTTCACCTTGAGGAGAGTTCAGTACATTAGAGGTCACTATCTCCCGAGGAGACGGTTAATGAGATGGTTCTGATGGACAATGGCGGCAGGACTAGTCTCTAGTCCTGGTCTTCTAGTTAATGAGTCTGATTTTCAAAGAGTTTCACAGCCTCAGCTGCACTCCGATTGTTCGGTGCTCGATGAAATCACTGGAGCTCCCAGTTCCTTGGGGATTTTCTGGCCTTCCATCAGAAATCCATGGGACACATAATTTCCAACAAAAATGTATTATTTTAATCCTTTGCAGGATGAGGGTGTCATTGACTAGGTCAGCATTTAGTGTCCCATCCCTAAAACAGTGACCCCTAGTTCTGGGCTCACCCGCAACAGGAAACATTTTTTCCACATCTACCTTGGCCGTTGAGGATCTGATAAACTTCAATCAAGTCACCCCTCACATCCAGGTATATAATCTGTACGGCTAATCCACTTCCGTTTCTGCTCACTGGTGACCCCCAGGATGTTGAGAGTGGAGGGTTCAATGACAGTCATTGAAAATCAAAGGGAGACGGTTGGTTGACAGGACTTTCCATTTCTGGGACATCTGCCTCTATTTCGGAAGGGGCAAAATCTCCATCTGTTTCAGACTCCCTCTTGCAGGAGCTGTCATGTATTAATGGAGGCCGGAGTACTGCAGGAGGTAAGACATCTTGCCTGCCCTAAGACCGGACGGGTCCCCCCCCCCTATATCAGCAGGCTGGAACCCCAATAAGGAGCATTTGGAAACGGTGGTGTATCAGGCTGCTGACCGAGAAAGTCCAGGGGTCCAAGGTGGGTCCAAAGTGCCACCCAGCGATCATCAGCCTCAACATTCTGAGACATAGGGGCTGTTTAGCACACTGGGCTAAATCGCTGGCTTTGGAAGCAGACTAAGGCAAGCCAGTAGCACGGTTCGATTCCCGTACCAGCCTCCCTGGACAGGCGCCGGAATGTGGCGACTAGGGGCTTTTCACAGTAACTTCATTTGAAGCCTACTTGTGACAATAAGCGATTTTCATTCATTTCATACATCACTTGCACAAAAGGTTGTAGCTTGAGGATATTATGTGGTGAATGAAATAAAATCGATTCAATTAAAAGCTTCAGTCAATGGACAGAGGGAATATGGGGAGGGGGAGTATGGGGGCGAGGGTAGAGGCAAAAGGGGGTTGAAGCGAGGGAATGGGCACAGAGTGGGGAGGGGGTATAAAAAGGAGTGGGGAAAGGGGCTACATGTGGGGAGGGAGTGCAGCCCAGGACAGATGTAAAGGGGAAAGAGTTTATGGGAAACGGGGATTATAGAGGGGACAGGGGTCGATGGGGAGCGAGAGGGCAGACTGGGGGGGTACAGGGTGCGGGGCTCTAAGACAGTAAGTATTAATGGGCATGAGCTGTTTTATCAGTTACTCGTGAAATGTTTGTTCATACCATTTCCGAATTTAGTGTAAGTATAAGATCTTAACCACAACGTGTGCCTGTTAATACTTCAGCCCAATCAGTCAGGAAGCAGCTGTATTTAGCACTCAAACCCCATCTCAGCCTCGGTAGCACTACACAGCTGGCTGTTCAAACCGGAATCTATTGTTTCTTTGTGAATGTCTGCACGATGGATTTGGGCAACTTATTTAAATTTCCTCTCTGCTTCCTCCCCAAGGCTCCGCATGAAAACAGCAAGGCAGACGATGTAAGTCTTAATTTAATAAATGATTGATTTTCTAAATCCAATTCATATTTAAGCTCCGACATGAAGCGAGGTGGTGACGCTTTGAGTGTGACTCGAACTCAAAAGATCATGTTTGAATGTAGATTGTTCAGGGTAATTTCACCAAGGGTGTTAACCTTTAACCTGCTGGCAAACCCATTCACCCTCTACTCTTTTTACTTGTTGCTTTCACAAAGTTAGCCTGACAGCAAGAATATATTCTTTCTGCCAATTTTCTATACACGCCTCTGCTCATCTTCGCTTAGATAGACATAAATTCATCAATTCCTGTTCACAGTCAGTATTTAATACTTTCCTCACTGTGAATCACACTGACCAGTCAGTATTTAATACTTTCCTCACTGTGAATCACACTGACCAGTCAGTATTTAATACTTTCCTCACTGTGAATCACACTGACCAGTCAGTATTTAATACTTTCCTCACTGTGAATCACACTGACCAGTCAGTATTTAATACTTTCCTCACTGTGAATCACACTGACTAGTCAGTATTTAATACTTTCCTCACTGTGAATCACACTGACCAGTCAGTATTTAATACTTTCCTCACTGTGAATCACACTGACCAGTCAGTATTTAATACTTTCCTCGCTGTGAATCACACTGACCAGTCAGTATTTAATACTTTCCTCGCTGTGAATCACACTGACCAGTCAGTATTTAATAGTTTCCTCATCGTGAATATGATTGTGTTCATGGAGATTCGATAGGGCTGATGCGCGTGTCAGTTTGATGTCCAGTGAGTTTGCCGTCTGGTCAGATGGTTTATTTCTTGGACAGCAGAGTGGGTCTGAGGGACACGTTATCCCACTGACACTGCGCTGGGGTTGAAGATTCACTTGGATGAGCTAAAACAGACAGCCCTGAGGAAGGTGTTTCATGGGTTTAACTGCAGGCAGGAAGCAAACAAATGCAGCAAGTCAACTTGTTCCTGACTTTCTTTCTTTTATATTCCAGGATAATGACGAGGAGACTTCCTACAGTAAGTATCAGCTTCCTAAATACAGATGGTTAATAAGTTGGCGGTGGGGGATTCAGCGATGGTGATGTTACTGAATATCCAGGGGAGATGGTTAGATACTTTCTAATTAGACATGATCATTCTTTGGCATTTGTGTGGCATGAATGTTACTTGTCAATTATCATCCCGAGCCTGAATGTGCCCGGGTTGTGGGATTTTCCACCCCTTCCCTGCAGCGGACTCTTTTCATCCCAACGGAGTCGACCCTCACCAGTGGCAGGACAGGGGTCATGGGGGGTCCAACAGGAGGACGGGGGTCCAACAGGAGGACGGGGGTCCAACAGGAGGACGGGGGTCCAATGGGAGGACGGGGGTCCAACAGGAGGACGGGGGTCCAATGGGAGGACGGGGGTCCAATGGGAGGACGGGGGTCCAACAGGAGGACGGGGGTCCAATGGGAGGACGGGGGTCCAACAGGAGGACGGGGGTCCAATGGGAGGACGGGGGTCCAACAGGAGGACGGGGGTCCAATGGGAGGACGGGGGTCCAATGGGAGGACGGGGGTCCAACAGGAGGACGGGGGTCCAATGGGGGGACGGGGGTCCATACAAAATTCCAGAGACTTCGACAGGACTAGAAGATCCCACCTGGTCTATGGCAAGTTGTGTCTATCACATGGAAAACCCACCAGTGTGGAGGGGAGGGGCTGGGAAAACTCGGCCTAGCTCTTGCGGTAAGTATAGTCAGGGGGCCACCGTCCCAGATGACCCTCGGCTGCTTTCCCTTTCCAGGGGGAGAGCTGACTGTTGGTGATTTAACCTGAGGGTCACCACACCTCAGGCGAGGGGCAAGGTTAGGAAGGCGGGGCCTTCATGAATAACCCCAGCCAGTACGGGAATTAAACCCACGCTGCTGGCCTCGCTCTGCATCACAAACCAGCTGTCCAGCCCACTGAGCTAAACTGGCCCCCATCACGCAGGACGAGGGCACGGACTACTTCAGCATCTGAGGAGTTGGGAGAAGATCTGAGCAGAAGTAAATCTGTCTGTTTACACTGCAGCTGCATCGTGACGCAGAGTGAACTACTCCACAACTATCCTGCGGGCAGCACGGTAACACAGTGGTTAGCACTGTTGCTTCACAGCGTCAGGGACCCTGGTTCAATTCCCGACTTCTGTGCGGAGTCTGCACTTTCTCCCCGTGTCTGCGTGGGTTTCCTCTGGGTGCTCCGGTTTCCTCCCACAGTCCAAACATGTGCAGGTTAGGTGGATTGGCTACGATCAATTGCCCCGAGTAACCAAAAATGGTTAGGTGTGTTTACGAGGATAGGGTGGGGGTGTGGGGATAGGGTGGGAGTGTGGGGGTAGGGTGGTGGGGAGGAGGTGTGGGCTTAGGTAGGGTGCTCTTTCCAAGGGGTCGGTGCAGACTCGATGGGCCGAATGGCCTCTTTCTGCACTGTGAATTCTATTATTCTGTGTGTGATCAATGACTGGAACTTTATCCCGTTCTATTGTACATTGCGGCATTAAACCTGTGGGCAGTTAAATGTGGGAATCCTGCAACACAGAGTGTGTTTGTAATGAATATCGGTTTTATAGTTCCTCACTGTTTGAATATGATTGGATGACATTCCAGGGTCGGGTTGTCAGAGTGTTAGTGAGATTAGATAATGCGCTGTTAGGGCACTGGTTAACAGCAAAGACATTCTCTCCCTCAGTCCGTGAAGCAGTTGCAATGTGGCGTATTGCACTTACGCAGTTTTAGAACATAGAACATTACAGCGCAGTGCAGGCCCTTCAGCCCACGATGTTGCACCGTCCTGTGAAACCCCTCTAAAGCCCATCTACACTATTCCCTTATCGTCCATATGCCTATCCAATAACCATTTAAATGCGTTTAGTGTTGGCGAGTCCACTACTGTTGCAGGCAGGGCATTCCACGCCCTTACTACTCTCTGAGTAAAGAAGCTACCTCTGACATCTGTCCTATATCTATCTCCCCTCAATTTAAAGCTATGTCCCCTCGTGCTGGAGAGCTATGTGCCCTCGTTTTGTAGCAGCGATGGCAGCTGATCCAATCCGCAATGTTCGGGCATGGAAGACTGTCGGATAATTTCAAGGCCCTTCCGTAAAGCTTATTGTTGTTGTTGTTTTTTTACTAATCACAGTTTTCTTTTCCCTTTATTTGGAGCTGAGTTCACAGCGCCACCAGAGAAACCTCCGAGGAAGAACCTACCGGTGAGTTCTTGGATTGACTTCCTCTGAGTTGCTGGGATCTGGGAATGACGGGCTGTACCTGACATTATGGAAGTGATTTGACAGCTGACAGCAGCGGTTAAAATCCTGTGTATTGTGCTGCACTCTCACATCAGGGGAAAGCCACACAGTTCCGTTTCCAGGGATTGAAATAGAACAATCTGTTCAAACTTCACAGTCCCCTTTCTCATTATCCCACTTGTCCTGTCAAATGATTTGCGTCTGCCTGCCCATAAGGAGGCACCAACCTTGAAAACAGTTCCCAGTCTGATGCAAGTTCAGCTCTAGTGATATGGCAACTGGTTGAATTTGAACTCAGTTCAATTGAAAGCTGGTTTCAGTAACGGTGACTGCCCTAAAAACCCATCTGGGTCACTAATGTCCTTCAGGGAAGGAAATCTGCCGTCCTTACCTGATCTGGCCCACATGTGACTCCAGGCCCACAGCAATGTGGTTGACTCTTAACTGCCCCCTGGAGGATGGGCAATAAATACTGACCTTGTCAATAATGCTCAGGTCCCACAAAAAACTAAAGTGTTAAATACAACTTGCCTCACATCACATTGAGACCAATGGCAATGCGGAGCACCCTGTCCTGAATGCCTGACTAGACCAATCAGCTGAGCTCTGTGGGTGGCAAGTGTTGGGTACATCCAGTCCACTTTGGCCACTGGAGGTTCCATGGTCTCTCCGGGCAATGGAATTTGCCTCATCCTCACATCTTGATGTGATGAACGTTCTTCCAGACATCTAATGGCAACATCAGTGTCCACGATGCAGTTTATAAATTGTAACTTAAATGTTTCCCTGTGAACTTCTGTCTCTGTTTCTCTATATTCAGCCGATACAAGCAGCTCCCACAGCAAACCTCGATCGTACTGACGACCAGGTCTACCCCCTGGTAATGGAGCTGGTTAAAGCTGTGCTGGATCTGAAGAACCAGGTCTACCAGATTCCATGTGAAGAATACATCAACCTGGTGAAGGTGAGCTGATTCAAGCTGGGAAAGGAAAGGTTTTATCTGCTTGGTATCTTTCACAACCTCAGCATGTCTCAAAGATTTGTTGGGGACTCTGCCACTGTATCAATACAGGAGGTATCCAAAAACCAGAAAGGTAACGTTAAAAACTGCTTCTCAGTGGTGTACATTTTCAATTTGGTATCATGTGAGAAAAGCTGTGCCAACGAGGGAGGAACAGTCATAGATTCATACAGCACAGAAAAGGCCGTTCAGCCCATCACATCAGCGCCGGTCAAAAACAACCATCTAACAATTCTAATCCCAGTTCCCAGCGCTTGTCCCATCGCTGTGTCTGCCCTGGGATCGGGAGGCACATCTAAATACTTCTGAAATGTTCTGAGGGTCACTGCCTCCACCCCCCCTTTCAGGCAGCGAGTTCCAGACTCCCACCACCCTCTGGGTGAAATACCTCCTGCCCCTTCCCTTAAATCTCTGCCCCCTGGGCATTGATCCCTCCACCAAGGGACAAAGTTTCTTCCTGTCTACTCTATCTATGCCCCTCATAATTTTATACATCTCAATCATGTTCCCCCCTCAGCCTCCTCTGCTCCAAGGAAAACAATCCCAGTCTATCCAATCTCCCTTCATAGCTAACACTCTCCAACCCAGGCAACATCCTGGTAAATCCCCTCTGCTCCTTTTCCAGTGGCTATCACATCCCTCCTATAATGTGGATTCCAGAACGGCACACAATACTCTAGCTGTGACCCAAACAACATTTTATACAGTTCCAGCTGAACCTTCCTGCTCTTAAACTCTGTGTCTCGGTTAATAAAGACAAACATACCACATACCTTCTTAACCACTGTATCCACCTGCTCTGCTACCCTAAGGGATGGGTGTACACGCACCAAGCTCCCTCTGATCCTCGGTGCTTCCCAGGGTCCTGCCGTTTATCCTGTATTCCCTGCCTTGTTTGTCCTGCCCAAGTGCATCACCTCACACTTATCCCGATTGAAATCCATTTGCCATTGATCAGCCCATCTGACCAGCCCGTCTATATCCTCCTGTAATCGAAGGCTACCCTCCTCACTGTTTACCACCCCACCATTTTTTAATAATCTGCGAATTTACTGATTAACCCTCCTACATTCACATCTAAATGATTTATATAAACCACCAACAGCAAGGACCCCAACACTGATCCCTGCCCCCAACACTGATCTCTGCGGGACCCACAGCTTTGTTTTGTTGTGATCAATTAATAAAGAATATTTATGAACTTAAAAGAAAACAGATGACAAGAAAGGCTACTGTGCACTTCATTACAATAATGGCTACACACACACACAGTGTCTCAAGTACTTACGTCTTTTCCCAAAAAACCTACGTTTCCTGAACTCTGAGAAACATCCCTTTTTCCAAACAACATCCAATTTTTATAACTCTGAGCTAAATCCAGCTTATAGTTACCCCCCACAAGTTATTTTCCAGGTTTGGGGATGCTGCCCTCAGTTTCAGTGTAGAGATTTGCCTTGTTCAAGGTTTGATTTTAAACAACAGCCTTTTAGTATCAACTTGATTTGGGGAGAGCTGCTCTCTACAGCTGGGTGTGGCTATGATAGTATCAGCTTCTCTATTCCTGTTATCTTGCCATGGATATATAATTTATTCCATTTACCTCACCCCATGGACCAGGCTTTTAACATCTAGGTGCAAAATATTCCCTTATCTTTCCACGTTGAAGTCACCTCTTCTACACATCATTGTTTTCCCCTAGACACTCAGCTAAGTGCATCATAACTTGCACATCATAACTTCCATATCATATGCATATGGTGTGGGAGAAATCAGTTTGAATTCATGGCACATTGGAACCAGTACTGAACCCTCCCCCCTGCCACTCTGTAGTTTAAAGCCCTAACTACAGCTCGAGTTGTACGATTTGCCAGGGAGAGGGAGCTGTTCCACTGGGACGGTCTTCACCTCAATCACGCTGGGACCAGAGTCCTGGCGAATCGTATAACTCGGGCTGTAGATGGAGCTTTAAACTACAGAGTGGGGGGTGGGGGGGGGGGGGGGGGGGGGGGGGGGGGGGGGGGGGGGGGGGGAGGGGGGTCAGTTGTCTGGAGAATTGGAAAATCCAAGTTAAAGGAGAAGGTCAGAGTGCAGGTTAATGAAGAGGATATTAAATGGGTTAAAGGAGCCGAGGGCTCAGGAGAGGTTGGTAAAGTTTCCAGAACACAGAATAGAGCAGAGAGTATAGAAGGCAGCAGGAATCTAACCTCAGGCAGAGCAAAAAAGGTGACAAGTGTGAGAAGGGAGGTGGCCAATGCAGGATTGAGGGTGTTGTACCTAAATGCGGGCAGTATACGGAACAAGGTCAATGAGCTTGTTACGGACATTGAAATTGGCCAGTACGATGTTGTGGGCATCACAGAGACGTAGCTGCAAGGGGATCAGGGCTGGGATCTAAATATCCAAGGATATGTGTCCTATCGAAAGGACAGGCAGATGGGCAAAGGGGGCGGGGTTGCATTGTCAGTAAGGAATGAAGTTAAATCGATAGCAAGGAGCGATATAGGATCAGAAGGCAGAGAGTCTCTGTGGGTAGAGTTGAGGAATCGCAAAGGTAAAAAGACCCTGATGGGAGTTATGTACAGGCCCCCCAGCAGGAGTCAGGATGTGGGGCAGAAAATAAATCAGGAGATAGAAAAGGCGTAAAAAAGGCAATATTACAATAATCATGGGGACTTCAATATGCAGGTGGACTGGGAAAATCAGGTTGGTAGTGGATCCCATGAAAATTAATTTGTGGAATGTCTGAGAGATGGTTTTTTGGAGCAGCTTGTGACAGAGCCGACTAGGGAACAGGCAATTCTGGATTTGGTGATGTGTAATGAGGCAGACTTGATTAGGGAACTTAAGGTGAAGGAACCCTTAGGGAGCAGTGACCACAATATGATAGAATTTACCCTGCAGTTTGAGAGGGAGAAGCTGCAATCAGATGTAACGGTATTACAATTAAATAAGGGGAACTACAAAGACATGAGGGAGGAGCTGGCCAGAGTTGATTGGAAAAGGAGCCGAGCAGGGAAGACAGTGGAACAGCAATGGCAGGAGTTTTTGGGGGTTATTAGGGAGGCACAACAGAAATTCATCCCAAGGAGGAGGAAACATGCTAAGGGGAGGCCAAGGCATCCATGGCTGACGAGGGAAGTCAAGGTTAGCATAAAAGCAAAAGAAAAAGCAGACAAAGTGGCGAGGATTAGTGGGAAGCCAGAGGATTGGGAAGCCTTTAAAAGCGAGCAAAGGACAACTAAAAAATCAATAAGGGGGGAGAAGATGAAGTACGAGTGCAAGCTAGCTGGTAATATAAAGGAAGATAGGAAGATTTTTTCAATATATATAAAAGGTAAGAGAGAGGCAAAAATAGACATTGGACCACTGGGAAACGTGGCTGGGATTTTCCACTCCCCTCCTTCACGTGTGGGTTTGGTGCTGGAGCAGGAAATCTCATGACAGGCCCAAACCGTGTTTATGCTTGTTCGGGTTGTTTTCTCTGGAGCAGAGAAGACTGAGGGTGACCTGATCGAGGTGGACAGGATTATGAGGGGCATGGACAGAGTGGATAGGGAGCTGCTGTTCCCCCTCGTTGAAGGGTCAGTTACGAGGGGGACACAAATTCAAGGTGAGGGGTGGGAGGTTTAGGGGAGTTTGAGGATATTGTTTTTTACCCAGAGGGTGGTGAGGGTCTGGAACACACTGTCTGGGAGGGTGGTAGAGGCGGGTTGCCTCACATCCTTTAAAAAGTACCTGGATGAGCACTTAGCACAGTTTAACATTCAAGGCTATGGGCCAAGTGCTGGTAAATGGGATTAGGTGGGCAGCTAATAATCTAATAATGATTTTTATTATTGTCACAAGTAGGCTGCCATTAACATTGCAATGAAGTTACTGTGAAAAGCCCCTAGTCGCCACATTCTGGTGCCTGTTCGGGTCACAGAGGGAGAATTCAGACTGTCCAAATTACCTAACAGCACGTCTTTCGGGGCTTGTGGGAGGAAGCCGGAGCACCCGGAGGAAACCCACGCAGACACGGGGAGAACGTGCAGACTGCGCACAGACAGTGACCCAAGCCGGGAATCGAACCTGGGACCCTGGAGCTGTGAAGCAACAGTGCTAACCACTATGCTACCGTGCTGCAGGTGTTTTTCATGTTTCGCTGCGGACCTGATGGGCCGAAGGGCCTCTTCTGCACTGTGTGATTCTGTGATTGCCCCCGCCACCCCGTCAGTGACTTAACGGGAATCTCGACGTTCAGCTTCGGGAACAGCATCATAATGAATTTGAATAATGGACGGGATTCTCCGACCCCCCCGCCGGGTCGGAAAATCGCTGGGGCCCGGCGTCAATCCTGCCCCAGCCATGTCCCGAATTCTCCGCCACCAGAGATTTGGCGGGGGTGGGAATCGCGCTGCGCCGGTCGCTCTCCCCCCCCCCCCCCCCAGCGATTCTTCGGCCCGCGATGGGCCGAAGTCCCACCGCTGTCAACCCCCTCCCGCTGGCGTATATCAAACCACCTACCTTACCGGCGGGAGCAGGCGGCGTGGGTGTGCTCCGGGGTCCTGGGGGGGGGGGCGATCTGGCCCCGGGGGGTGCCCCCACAGTGGCCTGGCCCGTGATCGGGGCCCACTGATCGGTGGGCAGGCCTGTGCCGTGGGGGCACTCTTTTCCTTCCGCCTTCGCCATTGTCGTCACCATAGCGGAGGCGGAAGTGACCCCCTCCCCAGCGCATGTGCAGGGATGACGTCAGCAGCCGCTGACGCTCCAGCGCATGCACGGACTTACGCCGGCCAAAGGCCGTCCACACCAGCCGGGGGAGCGCCAACCACTCAGGCGTGGGCCTAGCCTCTCCAGGTGAGGGCCTGGCCCCTAAAGGTGCGGAGACTTCTGCACCTTTGGGGCGGCCCGACGCCGGAGTGGTTCCGCCACTCCAACACGCCGGGACCCCCCGCCCAGCCGTGTAGGGGAGAATCCTGGCCATGATTACCCGGACTCTACGCCGGGTAATCCAGCGGGAATCACAACTGCTCTCCCACATCATGCAGCTGACGGGCAGACTGCCCAGAGGAGCTTAGGTAGGTGCATTGCTCGGGGTGGGGGTGAGGTCACTGCTCCCCGATACTGTCCCCTGGCACCAGCACGGCCTTCACAATGGTTACACTGCTGCAAAGCCAACTGTCTGGCTCACATGTGACTCTCGCCCCACAGCAATGTGGGCTGGGCTAACATTAGTTATATCAAACTGCAACTGGGCAATAAAAGCTGCTCGGACAGTGAGGGAGCATCGCAATCGTGAAGATAATTCAAATTATTATTCACTCTGGGCAATTTGATGCATGGAGTATAACCATTCCAGGCACCGGAAATTAACTTTCAACGCGTGTGAAGTCCGGCTTCATCGGGTTGAGTTTTTCTGGCTCGGTATTAAACATTTCATTTAATTCAAACACATTTTTCCCTCATTTTTCCTTTCATTCTATTTGACAGCATACTCCTGTCAGATGCTTTAAGCCAAGGGACATTTTACAACATTCTGAGTGTTAAATCAACACGAGCTGCGATCACATTGGTAACATTATAGAAAGCCTTGTTCCCTTATCTCTCCAGCGGGAGGTTTAATCTAGTACGTGCCTCTTCCCAGACCCCAGGAGAGCCAGTATATACTCAGTAATCTCTTCAAATTGCCCTCTAAACTGAAGTGTGGCTTCTTTGGGGGCTGTTAAATCACCGACTGGTCCAGCTGATCCTGGACCCATCTGGCCCAAAGTGTCAGAGGTACCGGCCATGATCGTCCAATATTCCTCAGACTTGGGGGGGCGTGCCTTGCTCAAAAAGAGGGGTCAAGATAAATCCAGCAACTGCAGGCCACAGTTTAACTTCAACGGAGGGGAAATGTCTGGAAGCAATAATTAGTGCTGAAATGGACAAATGCGGGTTAATCAAGGGAAGTTTGCATGGATTTGCTAACCCTGTGTAACTAACTTTCTTGAACCTCACTGAAAAGAGACCTGTCAAAGTTCTTTAGCATGCACTCAACAGGACACTTTGTAAGAACACCAATGTCAGGGGAAAACAGCAATTTATACTGTATTTCTGCCTATTGTTAATGCTGAAGATAATGATATGAAAGATATTAAAGATAAAGATGCATGGCATTAAGGGTAAAGTAGTAGCATGGATAGAGGATTGGTTAATTAATAGAAAGCAAAGAGTGGGGATTAATGGGTGTTTCTCTGGTTGGCAATCAGTAGCTAGTGGTGTCCCTCAGGGATCCGTGTTGGGCCCACAATTGTTCACAATTTACATAAATGATTTGGAGTTGGGAACCAAGGGCAATGTGTCCAAGTTTGCAGATGACACTAAGATGAGTGGTAAAGCAAAAAGTGCAGAGGATACCGGAAGTCTGCAGAGGGATTTGGATAGGTTAAGTGACTGAGCTCGGGTCTGGCAGATGGAATACAATGTTGACAAATGTGAGGTTATCCATTTTGGTAGGAATAGCAGCAAAAGGGATTATTATTTAAATGATAAAATATTAAAGCATGCTGCTGTGCAGAGAGACCTGGGTGTGCTAGTGCATGAGTCGCAAAAGTTGTTTCGAGGTGCAACAGGTGATTAAGAAGGCAAATGGAATTTTGTCCTTCATTGCTAGAGGGATGGAGTTTAAGACTAGGGAGGTTATGCTGCAATTGTATAAGGTGTTAGTGAGGCCACACCTGGAGTATTGTGTTCAGTTTTGGTCTCCTTACCTGAGAAAGGACGTACTGGCACTGGAGGGTGTGCAGAGGAGATTAACTTGGTTAATCCCAGAGCTGAAGGGGTTGGATTACGAGGAGAGGTTGAGTAGACTGGGACTGTACTCGTTGGAATTTAGAAGGATGAGGGGGGATCTTATAGAAACATTTAAAATTATGAAGGGAATAGATAGGATAGATGCGGGCAGGTTGTTTCCACTGGGGGGTGAAAGGAGAACTAGGGGATATAGCCTCAAAATAAGGGGAAGTAGATTTAGGACTGAGTTTAGGAGGAACTTCTTCACCCAAAGGGTTGTGAATCTATGGAATTCCTTGCTCAGTGAAGCAGTTGAGGCTCCTTCATTAAATGTTTTTAAGGTAAAGATAGATAGTTTTTTGAAGAATAAAGGGATTAAGGGTTATGGTGTTCGGGCCGGAAAGTGGAGCTGAGTCCACAAAAGATCAGCCATGATCTCATTGAATGGCGGAGCAGGCTCGAGGGGCCAGATGGCCTACTCCTGCTCCTAGTTCTTATGAAGGTGCAGTTTGTAGTCACAGGACTGGATTAGCGATTATTCTTCACCTGATTTATATGGAGGTGGAGATGCATTGACCAGTTAATTTGATTGATTTCCCCGGCTACTCCACCATGAATGTAACGGCTGCAATCATTTCTACATCCTAGACGGTGGGAATGCACCTTCGCAATCTGACTGGCAGTGTGGACCAGCTCTTACCAACGTTACCAGCAACATCGCGGATAGAGGTGGGTCACAGTGAACGCTATTACCAGTTGCTGCAATCATCTGGGTATCTGATCGGCAGAACTATTTTAAAGTTAGCAGATGGATCCTTAACCGGCAGGTCGACGTTCCAGACTAGCTTTCTTACGTAAAATATGGGAATAGCTGAATCGCAAATGGAGGCTGTGATAATGCTCTGCGAAGGGCTGTCCCAGAAACAGAGGAGAATTTGGATAACTTCCACTGGAGGAGAAAAGAGATTGAATAGAACGTTAAACCTTGATGGCAAAGCGTGAGGAGGGAAACATCATTTATAGTTCCAGAGGATCATCATCCTGTTGATTTGGACTGGATTTAAATCTACATTTCAGGGTGAGAAGCATACCAAACATTCTCTAGATCCAAATGAGAGAGTGGAACCTTCGTCCAGCCCCCCCTGGCTGAACGTGGCAGGTTGGGGCTATTGAGCTTCTTATTGAAAAGGTCGCTCTGTGACAAAGTGATTTCAATGATTGGCTCGATACCATAATAACATAACAGTGGTGCATTCAACAGGAAATCCCATTGCCCTAAGCACTGGCTAGCTGCCCCCTCCACTACAGAACACACTGGGGGTGGGGGGGGGGGGGGGGGGGGGGGGGGGAGAGAGAGAGAGAGAGAGAGAGAGAGAGAGAGAATGCTCCCTGCGGTTATAATAACAATGGGATTTTATTCAAAAATACATTCACTGTTCAACAGCTGAAGTGAAGTGTAACTTACATCCAGAGAGTCATTTATAGACTCGGCTTAAAAAATAGACACACAGATTCCCCGGGTGACAGAGAAGTGGTGGATGGGATATTAAAGAAAGGGTAATGTTAAATTAAAATTACAAATTTTTCATTGTTACAGGCACTGACGTACAGCAAAGTTCCATTATTTAATAAAAGAAAGTACTGCTGATTCTAGAAATCAGAAATAAAACAGAAAATGCTGGAAAAAGGAGGGAGATCAGGAGGGATTTCTCAAAGGGCAGTACGGTGGCACAGTGGTTAGCACTGCTGCCTCACAGCACCAGGGACCCGGGTTCAATTCCAGCCTCGAGTGACTGTCTGTGTGCAGTCTGCACGTTCTCCCCGTGTGTGCGTGGGTTTCCTCCGGGTGCTCCAGTTTCCTCCCACAGTCCAAAGATGTGCGGGTTAGGTGAATTGGCCATGCTAATATTGCCCAAACTTTAATTACTGCGGATGCTGGAATCTGAAACCAAAGAGAAAATGCTGGAAAATCTCAGCAGGTCTAGCAGCATCTGTAGGGCGAGAGAGCTGTCCTTCTCTCCCAAGAATGTCTACCCTGAAGAAGTACAACAATTACCTGCCCTCGATCTTTTCATTGAAAACTGTCAACGGGACATTGGCCGTCTTCAACCTCACAGTCCACCAGCGACGGACAGCTGTCTGTCCCTACAAATGCTGCCAACCCTGCTGAGATCTTCCAGCATTTTCTCTTTGGTTGTCCAGACTTTAGTTGGGGTTATGGGGTTAGGATTGATTGATTGATTGATTGATATTCATTGTCGCATGTCCCGAAGTACAGTGAAAAGTATTTTTCTGCGGCCAAGGGAACGTACACAGTACGTACATAGTAGACAAAAGAATAATCGACAGAGAACATTGAGAAATAATGATTGGTTACAGTGCGGAACAAGGGTCAAACAAAACAAATCCATGAGCAAGAGCTTGCATGGAGCATTGACCCTTGTTCTGTTATTAACACATTCGAGTGTAAATAATGCAACTGAACCAATAGCCCATCCAGAAGCAACAAAACCCATCAGGATGTTTAACTGCGCACATTCACAGTCTGTGCAGATACTTCCGCAGGTTTTCTGGATTTTAGAACGTCTGGGATCAGAGGAATTTCTGGTGAATTTGTGGGAATGTTACAGTTTTCCAAATACCCGTCTCTTGCTGAAATGATTGAAGGAAAGGTTTCCCGGTTTGTGTTTCCGGCAGATTGAAGGGACGCAAAGATTGCTGAATAAAGACCTGTCTGAGCTGATAAGCAAGATGAAACTGGCCCAGCAGAACTCGGTGACCTCGCTGAGCGACGAGTGTAAGAAGCAGATGCTGACGGCGGCCCACACCCTGGCAGTGGACTCCAAAAACCTGCTGGACGCCGTGGATCAGGCCAGGGTGCGGGCAGGCCAAGCCAAACCGGTGCCAAATTGACGGCAACTCCACCAACTGATACAGCGGCCGTTAGATCGGCTGGAGAAGGACAGTCATTCATCAAGCTGAGCTGAAGTCTATGAATTTAAAAGAGAATGGGGAAGGGCTTCTTACCCAGGGTGAGGAATGAGGGCGTCCATTGAATTAAACATGCTAACCGTCTGCGTGGGGTATGAAAGACCAGGAGGGGTGGAGGGAGGGGCTGTGCATCATTTTAATTTCATGTAAAAATCAAAAGAATTATGAATCTGGACCAGGTTTGCGAATGTGGTGTTAAACAGCTGAAAGAATCCCTGGCAGATATTGTTCAGTGAAATCTGCAGAAAAGTTACAGTGCAGCTTGAAATGCTTAATTAGGAAATCTGGAGACTGTAAGTAAGACTATAACAAAATGTGTATTCCTGTGTTCAACATCAAAGATATCTGCTCTGTAAATACAACAACATGTTGGATATTTATATTGATGGTGGAATGGTCTAACTGAGTACTGAGCAAATGTAAAATAGCTGGAGGTTCAAATCCTCATTTCTGCTCACATTGAGATTAGAAAACAATCCGTTTGAGATGTTTCTCTTGCTAATTATTGGGTGATTTATGATTAGCCTTTGCATCTCTCATTTCTGTCCTTCGAGAGGTGAGTAGGAACAGGAGCCAAAATGCTGGGAGCAACATGGATCCTCTTCCATGGAATTAATCATCTTTATTATTGTCACAAGTAGGCTTACATTAACACTGTAATGAAGTTACTGTGAAAATCCCCTAGTCGCCACATTCCGGCGCCTGTTCAGGTACACAGAGGGAGAATTCAGAATGTCCAATTCACCTAACAGCACGTCTTTCGGGACTTGTGGAAGGAAACCGGAGCACCCGGAGGAAACCCACGCAGACACGGGGAGAAATGAAATGAAAATGAAAATCGCTTATTATCACGAGTAGGCTTCAATGAAGTTACTGTGAAAAGCCCCTAGTCGCCACATTCCGGCGCCTGTCCGGGGAGGCTGGTACGGGAATCGAACCGTGCTGCTGGCCTGCTTGGTCTGCTTCAAAAGCCAGTGATTTAGCCTTGTGAGCTAAACCAGCCCCAGAACGTGCAGACTCCGCACAGACAGTGCCCCAAGCCGGGAATCAAACCTGTGACCGTGGCTCTGTGAAGCAACAGTGCTAACCACTGTGCTAACGTGCTGCCCATAAATGGGTAAATGGCTGATTGGGGATTATTTTATTTATGGTTGTGAGAAAATGAGAGATTCAGTAATTGGAGGTTTGGGAATGTTTACTGATGCTGTTGAAGCCGTTGTCTGAGATTTAGAATTTCGAGCCTGCAGCCTGCTGCTATGGCGACTGGAGATTTGATTGTTCCAACTCGTGAGCGGATTTTCAAAGCTTCAATCTTTCACTGCGGGCTCCTGGGCAGCTGCAGCTGCCACGATCAGACCCATACGTGACTCCAGTTCAAGTTTAACCTCTGTTGTTCTTTATAAACTGCCCACGGTCCACATAAACAGTTTGAGATCAATGCTCAGCCTGTTCTTCCACGAGTCAAGCTTCTGTCTCCTTCGTACTGCTCACGGAGTACAACTCATATCAAAAACCCAGTCAAATGGGGATCAGCCCCACCCACCCTGTCTATTATACATCTATTGAACTATTCTCCATTGTTGTTATATTGCTTGTGGCCGCTAAGCAGTCCCTGGTGCTGTCAGGTTTTGGTAATATTGTATTTGTAGCTCTCGGCTGCTACCTGCAATGCTCCCCCAGCCCATCTCCAATCACACCGGCCTTTGCTAGTTTGGCTTGACTCAGTTTTGTTCATGTAACCCTGTGGACAGTGACATTTTGTTGTATTGTGGGGAATAATATTTGTGCCCCCATGGATCAGGGACAGAGGGAGGCCCATAACTAACAGCATTGCCAGGTTCCCCGGACCGTTCCAGGAATTGGCCATTTTGGGGAAGGAACATTCCCATTCCAGCAAGACCTTCTCTCTCCATGTGGACAGCGCAGGGATCGAACCTGCAACCTTGGCATCATTAGCAGGACACTGTTTTCTGACCTGGGAGAGTTTCTGTTCTTTTGTGCTCCTGTGACATGCCTGATGTACCATCAATTGAACGCGAGACGAGTTTCTGTACAAAAGTATGGCTTTAATCAGCTAGATGTTAGCCCTGCGGTCGGCTACAGTAAATGGACGACCGCCGGGAGTACTGGGTATTTATACCCCGCGGGGTTAACTCAGCCTCTCAACCAATCGGGGAGCCGTCACATGACTGGTCTCAACCAATTGGTCAAGAGGCACATGACCGACCAGGACCAATGGTAAGCCGGTGTTCTGCACCAATGGCAGGCAGCTATGTTAATCATACCACCACAATGCCCAGGATTCTGGAATAATGCCCCTGTAAGATGGTGCTTTGCAATGTGACCCGATGGAATAAACTCAAGGCCTTAACAAATTGAGCCTGAGAGATTTAACCAGCTCCAAGCCATCGACCGCCCTGTATAAAGAGCGTGGGGATCAGGGAAAGATCGGCTTAGAAACTGACAGGAAAACTTCAGAGTTTCACTGACATCAGAAACATGGCAACATCCTGGGCTCCCTATTGCACAGAATGAGAGAGGAAATTAACTTCCAGTGCATTAACCAGGTTACTCACAGCTCAATGTGTGTTTTACAGTGAGAATCTTTCTTTTATCATATCAAGTTTCTTCCTTTTTGTAATAACTGGAATGATATTTGATTTAAATACTTATTGTGTTGTAAAGATAGCTGTGCGCTCGGCCTGTGAGATGGCTCAAGGCAACACTCCAGACATAACAAAGAGGTTTATTAACGGGGCAGAGGCTGGTACATATACAGACACACCACACAATACTGAGTCAGCAGTACTGACCACTGCATCACCGTGCCTCCCGGGTCCCTGGCACTGAGTCAGCAGTATTGACCACTGCGCCACCGTGCCTCCCAGGTCCCTGGCACTGAGACAGCAGTACTGACCACTGCACCACCGTGCCTCCCGGGTCCCTGACACTGAGACAGCAGTATTGACCACTGCACCACCCGGGTCCCTGGCACTGAGTCAGCAGTAATGACCACTGCTACCCGGGTCCCTGGCACTGAGTCAGCAGTAATGACCACTGCTACCCGGGCCCCTGACACTGAGACAGCAGTACTGACCACTGCACCACCCGGGTCCCTGGCACTGAGTCAGCAGTAATGACCACTGCTACCCGGGCCCCTGGCACTGAGTCAGCAGTACTGACCACTGCTACCCGGGTCCCTGGTGCTGTGAGGCAGCCGTACTGACCACTGCCTCCCGGGCCGCTGGCACTGAGACAGCAGCCACTGCAGATGGTGAAATTCAAATTCAATTGAAACCATTGTCAATTGTTGTAAAAACCCATCTGGGTCACTAATATCCATCAGGGAAGGAAATCTGCCGTCCTTACCCGGTCTGGCCTACGGGTGAGTCCAGACCCACAGTGATGTGGTTGACTCGGGGATGGGCAATAAATGCCAGCCCAGTCAGTGACGCCAACATCCCATAAACAAATTTTTTAAAAACCTGGCGATGTCCCAAAGGGGCTGGTTTAGCTCAGTGGGCTAAACAGCTGGCTTGTAATGCAGAACAATGCCAGCAGCACGGGTTCAATTCCCGTACCGGCCTCCCTGAACAGGCGCCAGAATGTGGCGACTAGGGGCTTTTCATTGTAACTTAATTGAAGCCTACTCGTGACAATAAACGATTATTATTATTGTGCTTCACACCTAATGAAATATTTTTGAAATCCAGGAACGTGTAGCCAAACACAGCAAACAGCAATATGCTAACTACCCGATAATCTGGATGGTGGGATAAATATTCCCAAATCCCCTGTTATACTTCAGCGTTACAGGATCCTTCACGTTCACCCGAGTCTGATCTGACAGGCAGCACTGTTGACAGTGCAGCACTGCCTCCGTCGCACTGTGTGTCAGTGTAGGTGACACCCTGAGGAGTGACTGAAACCACATTGATCTGGGCGGGATTCTCCGGCCGCCCCAGCCCCAAGACCGGAAATTCCCGCCTGAGATCGATGGGCACGGTCCTCCGCCCTCCCGCGGCGGAGCGGAGGGATTCATCCCCCTGACTCACATCGGGAGTGGCGTCAAAGTGCAGTTAGAACCAGAGGGCATCTTTGGATGTTTGGGAGCTGTGATTGTCTCCATGGTTACACAGAGGTGACTGGCCATGAGGTGTGGGTGCGCTGATCCAGTGAGACATTATCCAGTTTACCCTCTGCCCAGCCACAGGGACAATTGAAGTTCTCTCTCTGTCACATTACCAGTTGTAAATAATGGGTTAGATTTGATTTAAAATTTGTCAGTGCGATTTGAGAACAAAATGTCTTATTTCTCCGTCAAATAAATGCCATGTTTTTCTAAAAGCTTTTGGCTGTTTTCCGAACTATTTTGGGGGCAAAACTAACCATTTAGTTTGATTTCTCTCGCTCTCTCTCGCTCTCTCTCTCGCTCTCTCACGCTCTCTCTCGCTCTCTCTTGCTCTCTCTCGCTCTCTCTCTCGCTCTCTCGCTCTCTCTCGCTCTCTCTCTCGCTCTCTCTCTCTTGCTCTCTCGCTCTCTCTCGCTCTCTCTCGCTCTCTCTCTCTCTCGCTCTCTCTCTCTCGCTCTCTCTCGCTCTCTCTCGCTCTCTCTCGCTCTCTCTCGCTCTCTCTCGCTCTCTCTCGCTCTCTCTCTCGCTCTCTCGCTCTCTCTCTCTCGCTCTCTCTCGCTCTCTCTCGCTCTCTCTCGCTCTCTCTCTCGCTCTCTCGCTCTCTCTCGCTCTCTCTCGCTCTCTCTCGCTCTCTCTCTCGCTCTCTCTCGCTCTCTCTCGCTCTCTCTCGCTCTCTCTCGCTCTCTCTCTCGCTCTCTCTCGCTCTCTCTCGCTCTCTCTCGCTCTCTCTCGCTCTCTCTCTCGCTCTCTTTCGCTCTCTCTCTCGCTCTCTCTCGCTCTCTCTCTCGCTCTCTCTCGCTCTCTCTCTCGCTCTCTCTCGCTCTCTCTCTCTCTCTCTCTCGCTCTCTCTCTCGCTCTCTCTCGCTCTCTCTCGCTCTCTCTCGCTCTCTCTCGCTCTCTCTCTCGCTCTCTTTCGCTCTCTCTCTCGCTCTCTCTCGCTCTCTCTCTCGCTCTCTCTCGCTCTCTCTCTCGCTCTCTCGCTCTCTCTCTCTCGCTCTCTCTCGCTCTCTCTCGCTCTCTCTCGCTCTCTCTCTCGCTCTCTCGCTCTCTCTCGCTCTCTTTCGCTCTCTCTCTCTCGCTCTCTCTCGCTCTCTCTCGCTCTCTCTCGCTCTCTCTCGCTCTCTCTCGCTCTCTCTCGCTCTCTCGCTCTCTTTTGCTCTCTCTCTCGCTCTCTCTCGCTCTCTCTCTCGCTCTCTCGCTCTCTCTCTCGCTCTCTCTCGCTCTCTCTCGCTCTCTCTCTCTCTCTCTCTTTCTGTCCTATCATGAGCCTGTGCATTGGATGTTTTGTTCTGTCTTGTGCCAGCTGGAGTAGGCCTCAGGCTGCAGTGATCGATTGGACCAGAGCTTAAAACCATCGCGATTGAGGCCGTAGTGAGCGTGGTTTCCCGGGAGTTCCTCGATGGTCGCATTGGCGCGCTCCTGACCTCAAACCAATCCCCTCTTTTAAGGGCGCCCACACCTTTTTTCGGACCCCAACCTTCCGGGACCTCCACCCTTCAACCCCCCAAACCTCCGGAGGCCCCATTCATACCCGCCCTTCAACTCCAACCCTCCATACCCCTCCTCATCCCACCTTTCACAGCATCGATCTGGACCCGGCCCATGGCAGTGCCACCCTGACACCTGGGCACCCGCGCCTTGACACGCCGTCAGTGCTCCTGCCAGCCCCTGCCAGTGCTCCTGCCAGCCCCTGTCAGTGCTCCTGCCAGCCCCTGCCAGTGCTCCTGCCAGCCCCTGTCAGTGCTCCTACCAGCCCCTACCAGTGCTCCTACCAGCCCCTGCCAGTGCTCCTGCCAGCCCCTGTCAGTGCTCCTACCAGCCCCTACCAGTGCTCCTGCCAGCCCCTGCCACTGCTCCTGCCAGCCCCTGCCAGCCCCTGCCAGTGCTCCTGCCAGCCCCTGCCAGTGCTCCTGCCAGCCCCTGCCAGCCCCTGCCAGCCCCTGCCAGTGCTCCTACCGGCCCCTGCCAGTGCTCCTGCCAGCCCCTACCAGTGCTCCTGCCATCCCCTGCCAGCCCCTGCCAGTGCTCCTGCCAGCCCCTGCCACTGCTCCTGCCAGCCCCTGCCAGTGCTCCTGCCAGCCCCTGCCAGTGCTCCTACCAGCCCCTGCCAGTGCTCCTACCAGCCCCTACCACTGCTCCTACCAGCCCCTGCCAGTGCTCCAACCAGCCCCTGCCAGTGCTCCAACCAGCCCCTGCCAGTGCTCCTGCCAGCCACTGCCAGTGCTCCTGCCAGCCCCTGCCAGTGCTCCTACCAGCCCCTGCCAGTGCTCCTGCCAGCCCCTGCCACTGCTCCTGCCAGCCCCTGTCAGTGCTCCTGCCAGCCCCTGCCAGTGTTCCTGCCAGCCCCTGCCAGTGCTGCTGCCAGCCCCTGCCAGTGTTCCTGCCAGCCCCTGCCAGTGCTCCTGCCAGCCCCTGCCAGTGTTCCTGCCAGCCCCTGCCAGTGCTCCTGCCAGCCCCTGCCAGTGTTCCTACCAGCCCCTGCCAGTGCTCCTGCCAGCCCCTGCCAGTGCTCCTGCCAGCCCCTGCCAGTGTTCCTACCAGCCCCTGCCACTGTTCCTGCCAGCCCCTGCCAGCCCCTGCCAGTGCTCCTGCCAGTGCTCCTACCAGCCCCTGCCAGTGCTGCTGCCAGCCCCTGCCACTGCTCCTGCCAGCCCCGCCAGTGCTCCTGCCAGCCCCTGCCAGCCCCTGCCACTGCTCCTGCCAGCCCCTGCCACTGCTCCTGCCAGCCCCTGCCAGTGCTCCTGCCAGCCCCTGCCAGTGCTCCTACCAGCCCCTGCCAGTGCTGCTGCCAGCCCCTGCCAGTGTTCCTGCCAGCCACCGCCAGTGCTCCTGCCAGCCACCGCCACTGCTCCTGCCAGCCCCTGCCAGTGTTCCTGCCAGCCCCTGCCAGTGCTGCTGCCAGCCCCTGCCAGTGTTCCTGCCAGCCCCTGCCAGTGCTCCTACCAGCCCCTGCCAGTGCTGCTGCCAGCCCCTGCCAGTGTTCCTGCCAGCCCCTGCCAGTGCTCCTGCCAGCCCCTGCCAGTGCTCCTGCCAGCCCCTGCCAGTGTTCCTGCCAGCCCCTGCCAGTGCTCCTGCCAGCCCCTGCCAGTGCTCCTGCCAGCCCCTGCCAGTGCTCCTACCAGCCCCTGCCAGTGCTGCTGCCAGCCCCTGCCAGTGCTGCTGCCAGCCCCTGCCAGTGCTCCTGCCAGCCCCTGCCAGTGCTCCTACCAGCCCCTGCCAGTGCTGCTGCCAGCCCCTGCCAGTGCTCCTGCCGGCCCCTGCCAGTGCTCCTGCCAGCCCCTGCCAGTGCTCCTGCCAGCCCCTGCCAGTGCTGCTGACAACCCCTGCTCCTGCCAGCCCCTCCAGTGCTCCTGCCAGCCCCTGCCAGTGCTCCTGCCAGCCCCTGCCAGTGCTTCTGCCAGCCCCTGCCAGTGCTCCTGCCAGTGCTCCTACCAGCTCCTGCCAGTGCTCCTGCCAGCCCCTGCCAGTTCTCCTGCCAGCCCCTGCCAGTGCTGCTGCCAGCCCCTACCAGTCCCTGCCAGTGCTCCTGCCAGCCCCTGCCAGTGCTGCTGCCAGCCCCTGCCAGTGCTGCTGCCAGCCCCTGCCAGTGCTGCTGCCAGCCCCTACCAGTGCTCCTGCCAGCCCCTGCCAGTGCTGCTGCCAGCCCCTACCAGTGCCCCTGCCAGTGCTCCTGTCAGCCTGGCAGTGTCAGAGTGGCAGTGCCAAGGTGACAGCCAGTCAGTGCCAAGGAATCCAGGTGTCAGGGGGCGAGCCACAATGCCACCATGTCCCTGACCACAAGGGCTGCCAATGGCCTGGGAGATCCTCCAAGTGCTGTTCCGCCTGGTCCTTTGTGTGGACCAGCTCAAGGAACCTCTCGCTGATGAGCCAGTTCGAACCCAGGTAGCTGTTGGATACGGTGACCATCTGGTTAATGTTACAGCCGGAAGCTTCATTCACTCCGAGCTGGTGTGTTTTCAAAAGGCAACAACGGGGATTACTCTCCAGCCTCGAGTGTCACACACTCAATTCCATTCTCTAATTTCAGTCAAACTAATCCCTTCACTCGATCTACATGCGATGAGCCCTTCCTGATTCTCCGCACTTTAGGTAATTAATTTCTTAAAGCCATACCACTTTGCGTTGCTCATTCTGAAATCTTCTGTCACTATTTATTTTTACTAATTTTGTCAGACTTTAGTTTTTTAGTCTATTCTTCAAAATTGCAAACTCATTCTTTAAATTTGCTATCACGGAACTTGCCATTTGAAATGTGTGTACATGTATGTCTGCTGATGTCATACAGACCGGTGCATATGTGTATCAAATTCTATTGGACCAATCTTCTGGCAACTCATCCAATGGAACTCAATGAAAATATTAGAACTCCTTTTTTGGAACATCATGGTGTTGTGTGGCACTACCACCGTGCTAAATGGGATAGACTTTGAACAGATCGAGCAATCCAAGACTGGGTATCCATGAGGTGCTGTGGGCCATCAGCATCAGCAGAATTGTATCCAACCACAATCTGTAACCTCGTGGCCCGGCATATCCCCCACTCTACCATTACCACCCAGCCAGGGGATCAACCCTGGCTCAATGAAGAGAGCAGGAGAGCACGCCGGGAGCAACAGCAGACACACCGAAAAATGAGGGGCGGGATTCTCCCTCAATCAGCGGGCGGCTCGTACCGGCGGCAAGAGAGGCATGAACCACTCCGGCGTCAGTCAGCCCGGAAGTTGCGAATTCACAGATCCAGGGTTCCAGGTTCGATTCCCCGCTGGGTTACTGTCTGTGCGGAGTCTGCACGTTCTCCCCGTGTCTGCGTGGGTTTCCTCCGGGTGCTCCGGTTTCCTCCCACAGTCCGACGATGTGCAGGTTAGGTGGATTGGCCATGATAAATTGCCCGTAGTGTCCAAAAGGGTTATGAGGTGTTATTGGGTTACAGGAGATAGGGTGGAAGTGAGGGCTAAAGTGGGTCGGGAAGACTCGATGGGCCGAATGGCCTCCTTTTGCATTGTATGTTTTATGTAACTCACTGGAGGAGGAGGCTCCACAAATATTCCCATCCTCAATGATTGAGGAGCCCAGCACATATTTGCAAAAGACAAGGCTGAGACATTCGCAATAATTATCAACTAGGGGTGCTGAGTGGATGATCCATCTGGGTCTCCTCCGGAGGTCCCCAGCATCACAGATACCAGTCTTCAGCCAATTTTATTTACCTCACATGATATTACAAAATAGTTGAAGGCATTGGATACTGCAAAGGCTGTGGTCCCTGACACTATCCTGGCATTATTACTGAAGACTTGTGCTCCAGAACTTGCCGCCCCCCCCGAGCCAAGCTGTTCCAGTACAGCTACAACACTGGCATCTACCCGGCAATGTGGAGAATTGCCCAGGTGTGTTCTGTACACAAGAAACAGGACAAATCCAACCCAGCCAATTACCGCCCTATCAGTCTACTCTCCATCATCAGCAAAGTGATGGAAGGTGTCATCAACAGAGCTACCAAGCGGCACTTACTCAGCAATAACCTGCTCACGGACACTCAGTTTGGGTTCTGCCAGGGTCACTCAGCTCCTGACCTCATTACAGCCTTGGTTCAAACATGACAATAAGAGCTGAATGCCAGAGGTGAGGTGAGAGTGACTGCCCTTGCCTGAGTATGGCATCAAGGAGCCCGAGCTAAACTGGAGTCAATGGGAATCAGGGGGAAAACTCTCCGCTGGTTGGAGTCATACCTGGCACAAAGGAAGATGGTTGTGGTGGTTGGAGGTCAATCATCTCAGCTCCAGGACATCACTGTAGGAGATCCTCAGGGTCGTGTCCTCGGCCCAACCATCTTCAGCTGCTTCATCAATGACCTCCCTTCCATCAGAAGGTCAGAAGTGGGGATGTTTGCGGATGACTGCACAATGTTCAGCACCATTCACAGCTCCTCAGATAATGAAGCAGTCAATGCACAATTAAAATATATATATATATGTATATACTATGAACAGCAAAGGTCCCAGCACTGACCCCTGTGGAACACCACTAGTCACAGCCCTCCAATTAGAAAAGCACTCTTCCATTGCTACTCTCTGCCTTCTATGACCTAGCCAGTTCTGTATCCATCTTGCCAGCTCACCCCTGATCCCGTGTGACTTCACCTTTTGTACCAGTCTGCCATGAGGGACCTTGTAAAAGGCCTTACTGAAGTCCATATAGACAACATCCACTGCTCTACCTGCATCAATCATCTTTGCGATCTCCTTGAAAAACTCTTTCAAGTTAGTGAGACATGACCTTTTGGTAGTCACCACTGATGTATATATTGTATATAGAGGCTGTTGTTATAGATGCTTTACGGTAAGGCCCATGCACTACAGGTACGAGGGTAGATCCCTGCCTGCCGGCTCCGCCCAGTAGGTGGAGTATAAATATGTGTGCTCCCCGTACAGCAGCCATATTGTCAGCTGCTGTCGGAGGCCACACATCTCCGTGTAATAAAGCCTCGATTACATCCTACTCTCGCCTTTGCGTAATTGATAATGCATCAATTTATTACACTGAGTTTTTAAAGATGGACCTCCGCATCAAGCTGGATCGCCGGCAGCTGCATCCTCAAGCAGACAATGCCAAAAAAGGACTTTGAACATTGGCTAGCCTGTTTTGAAGCGTACATCGGGTCTGCGCCGGACACAATTCCAGAAGCTCAGAAGCTCCAGATCCTGTACACGCGGCTGAGCTCCAACGTCTTCCCCCTCGTCCAGGACGCGCCGACCTACGCAGAGTCCATGGTGCTACTGAAGGAAAACTACGCTCTGCGGACTAACAAAATCTACGCCAGACATCTCCTCTCCACACGGCGCCAACTTCCCGGTGAGTCAGTGGATGATTTCTGGCGCGCCCTGCTCGGCCTAGTTAGAGACTGTGACTGTGAGGCCGTTTCGGCCACGGAACATTCGAATTTGCTGATGAGAGACACATTTGTTACGGGCATCGGGTCTGACTACATCCGCCTGCGCCTCTTAGAAGGGGCAACGCTCGGCCTCGCGGCGACCAAAAAGCTAGCGCTCTCATTTACGGTCACATCACGCAACATCCAGGCCTTTGCCCCCGACCGCGCGGCCCACCCCCCCCCCCCCCCCCCCACCCCCCCACCCCCCCCGTGCACCATGGACTCCGCAGACGACCGCCCCATCGTGGACCGCATCAGCGACCGCCCTTAGCCAGTCCCACGCCTGTGCCGCGCGGCAGTCAGCCAATCCCGGGGGGGGGCCATAATGCTACTTCTATGGACAGTCAAAACCCCCCCGACAGCGCTGCCCAGCACGAAGCGCCCTCTGCAAGGCCTGTGGCAAGAAGGGACATTTCGCTGCAGTGTGCCAGGCCCGCTCAATCGCCGCTATTGTCCCAGCAGCCCCCAGGTACGGCCAGTGGGCACCGCCACCTTCCCTTCCTCGGACCACGTGCGACCAGTGGATGCTGCCATCTTGCTCGACTCGCAACATGTGCGGCTCGTTGGCTCCGCCATCTTGCCCGTCTCGGGACCCCTGCCCGTCAGGCACCTAATCAGACAACCTCCAGGAAGTCCACCTCCGGGGTATCGCTCCCAACGTGGCAGCTCCAGGACCCGTTCTCCTCCATAGACACGTTCGACTCCACAAGGCGGACCCGTTGGTTGAGAGGGTACAGCTACTCCACGCCAACCCGCAGTACCCTTACGTAGCGTACCCCCGACGGCTGCCAAGACACATTCTCCCTCAGGGACCTGACACCAGCTGGTTCCCCACACACCCCCCCTCCAACCCGGCGCCACCCTCCCTTGCTCCGGCGCACCCCACCGCATCCCCCGCTCCGGGACACCCCGCCCACACCCGAGGATGAAGAGGATTTCGACAAATCCCGGAGTCACCGAAGACCAAGCCGCCTCCCGAGTCGCCACCAGCACTGCGGCGCTCTCTACAACAGATTACGGCACCGGACAGCCTGAATTTATAATTTTATCTGTACTTTTAAAACACAATATTCTGTGTATAGTTCTCCACCACCACTGACAGACTCATTTTTAACAGGGGGTGAATGTGGTAAACCACTGATGTATATATTGTATATAGAGGATGTTGTTATAGTTGCTTTACGGTAAGGCCCCTGTACTACAGGTACGGGGGTAGATCCCTGCCTGCTGGCTCCGCCCAGTAGGCGGAGTATAAATATGTGTGCTCCCCGTACAGCAGCCATTTCGTCAGCTGCTGTATGCCACACATCTCAGTGTAATAAAGCCTCAATTACATCCTACTCTTGTCTTTGCATAATTGATAGTGCATCAGACCTCCCCTTCACAAAACCATGCTTCCTCTCGCGGAAACCGAACAGAGCGAAGATGGTGTTGAGGGCTTTGATGACGGTGGCAGACGTCATGTCGGGGCATGGGATGGCGAAGGGGAATCGGGAATATTCATCGACCACAATGAAAAAGTGCGTGTTGCGGTCGGTGGAGGGGAGGGGCCCTTTGAAATCCACACTGAGGCGTTGAAAGGGGCGGGAGGCCTTTACCAGGCGCGCACGGTCTGGCCGGTAGAAGTGCGGCTTGCACTCCGCACAGACCTGGCAGTCCCTGGTGATAACCTTGACTTCCTCGATGGAGTAGGGCATGTTGCGGGCTTTGATGAAATGGTAAAAACGGGTGACTCCTGGGTGAGAGAGGTAGTGTGCGGACTCGGTCCACTTGTGCGCTGGCACATGTACCTCGGGATAGGGCATCGGGGGGCTCGTTGAGCTTGCCGGGGTGATGCAAAATCTCGGAGTTGTCGGTGGGGAGCTCGATCCTCCACCTCAAGATTTTATCGTTTTTGATCTTGCCCCGCTGTGTGTTGTTAAACATGAAGGCTACCGACCGTTGGTCAGTGAGGAGAGTGAATCTCCTGCCGGCCAGGTAATGCCTCCAATGTCGCACAGCTTCAACGATTGCCTGGGCCTCCTTTTCAATGGAAGAGTGCTAAATTTTGAAGGCATGGAGGGCGTGGGAAAAGAATGCCACGGGTCTGCCTGCCTGGTTGAGGGTGGCGGCCAGAGCAACGTCTGATGCATCGCTCTCCACTTGGAATGGTAACGTCTCGTCAACCACATGCATCGCGACTTTGGCGATGTCGGCCTTGAGACGGTTGAAGGCCTGGTGAGCCTCGGCCGTCAGTGGGAAAACAGAGGATTGGATTAGTGGGCGGGCCTTGTCCGCATAGTTTGGGACCCACTGGGTGAAATACGAAAAGCACCCCAGGCACTGTTTGAGGGCCTTGGGGCAGTGTGGGAGGGGGAGTTCCATGAGGGGGCGCATGCGATCGGGGTTGGGCCCCAGAACTCCATTCTGGACCACATAGCCGAGGATGGCTAAGCGGTTCGTGCTGAATACGCACTTCTCCTTGTTATACGTGAGGTTGAGGAGAGTGGCGGTGTGGAGAAATTTGACAAGGTTGGCGTCATGGTCCTGCTGATCGTGGCTGCAGATGGTGACATTGTACGGAGTACAACTCATATCAAAAACCCAGTGAAATGGGGATCAGCCCCACCCACCCTGTCTATTATACATCTATTGAACTATTCTCCATTGTTGTTATATTGCTTGTGGCCGCTAAGCAGTCCCTGGTGCTGTCAGGTTTTGGTAATATTGTATTTGTAGCTCTCGGCTGCTAACTGCAATGCTCCCCCAGCCCATCTCCAATCACACCGGCCTTTGCTAGTTTGGCTTGACTCAGTTTTGTTCATGTTACCCTGTGGACGGTGACATTTTGTTGTATTGTGGGGAATAATCTTTGTGCCCCCATGGATCAGGGACAGAGGGAGGCCCATAACTAACAGCATTGCCAGGTTCCCCGGACCGTTCCAGGAATTGGCCATTTTGGGGAAGGAACATTCCCGTTCCAGCAAGACCTTCTCTCTCCATGTGGACAGCGCAGGGATCGAACCTGCAACCTTGGCATCATTAGCAGGACACTGTTTTCTGACCTGGGAGAGTTTCTGTTCTTTTGTGCTCCTGTGACATGCCTGATGTACCATCAATTGAACGCAAGACGAGTTTCTGTACAAAAGTATGGCTTTAATCAGCTAGATGTTAGCCCTGCGGTCGGCTACAGTAAATGGACGACCGCCGGGAGTACTGGGTATTTATACCCCGCCCTGGAGGTGGGGTTAACTCAGCCTCTCGACCAATCGGGGAGCCGTCACATGACTGGTCTCAACCAATCGGTCGAGAGGCACATGACCGACCTTGACCAATGGTAAGCCGGTGTTCTGCACCAATGGCAGGCAGCTATGTTAATCATACCACCACAATGCCCAGGATTCTGGAATAATGCCCCTGTAAGATGGTGCTTTGCAATGTGACCCGATGGAATAAACTCAAGGTCTTAACAAATCGAGCCTGAGAGATTTACCCAGCTCCAAGCCATCGACCGCCCTGTATAAAGAGCGTGGGGATCAGGGAAAGATCGGCTTAGAAACTGACAGGAAAACCTCAGAGTTTCACTGACATCAGAAACATGGCAACATCCTGGGCTCCCTATTGCACAGAATGAGAGAGGAAATTAACTTCCAGTGCATTACTCACAGCTCAATGTGTGTTTTACAGTGAGAATCTTTCTTTTATCATATCAAGTTTCTTCCTTTTTGTAATAACTGGAATGATATTTGATTTAAATACTTATTGTGTTGTAAAGATAGCTGTGCGCTCGGCCTGTGAGATGGCTCCAGGCAACACTCCAGACATAACAAAGAGATTTATTAACGGGGCAGAGGCTGGTACATATACAGACACACCACACAATACTGAGTCAGCAGTACTGACCACTGCGCCACCCGGGTCCCTGGCACTGAGTCAGCAGTACTGACCACTGCCTCCCGGGTCCCTGGCGCTGAGTCAGCCGTACTGACCACTGCGCCACCCGGGTCCCTGGCACTGAGACAGCAGTACTGACCACTGCACCACCGTGCCTCCCGGGTCCCTGGCACTGAGTCAGCAGTACTGACCACTGCACCACCCGGGTCCCTGGCGCTGTGAGGCAGCCGTACTGACCACTGCTACCCAGGCCCCTGGCACTGAGTCAGCAGTGCTGACCACTGCTACCCGGGCCCCTGGCACTGAGTCAGCAGTACTGACCACTGCCTCCCGGGTCCCTGGCACTGAGACAGCAGTACTGACCACTGCCTCCCGGGTCCCTGGCATTGAGTCAGCAGTGCTGACCACTGCTACCCGGGCCCCTGGCATTGAGTCAGCAGTGCTGACCACTGCTACCCGGGCCCCTGGCGCTGTGAGGCAGCCGTACTGACCACTGCCACCCGGGCCCCTGGCACTGAGTCAGCAGTACTGACCACTGTCTCCCGGGTCCCTGGCACTGAGACAGCAGTACTGACCACTGCCTCCCGGGCCCCTGGCACTGAGCCTGCAGTATTGACCACTGCGCCACTGCGCCACCCGGGTCCCTGGCACTGAGACAGCAGTGCTGACCGTTGCCTCCCGGGTCCCTGGCACTGTGGCAGCAGTGCTGACCATTGCCTCCCGGGTCCCTGGCACTGAGCCTGCAGTATTGACCACTGCGCCACTGCGCCACCCGGGTCCCTGGCACTGAGACAGCAGTGCTGACCGTTGCCTCCCGGGTCCCTGGCACTGAGACAGCAGTGCTGACCGTTGCCTCCCGGGTCCCTGGCACTGAGTCAGCAGTGCTGACCACTGCTACCCGGGCCCCTGGTGCTGTGAGGCAGCCGTACTGACCACTGCCTCCCGGGCCCCTGGCGCTGTGAGGCAGCCATACTGACCACTGCTACCCGGGCCCCTGGCACTGAGACAGCAGTACTGACCACTGCCTCCCGGGCCCCTGGCGCTGTGAGGCAGCCATACTGACCACTGCTACCCGGGCCCCTGGCACTGAGTCAGCAGTACTGACCACTGCCTCCCGGGCCCCTGGCACTGACCTACCAGGGCAGGTCAAACGCTAGGAATCCTATGGTGAGTAACTCAGCCCCTGACACTCCAAAGAACCAAAGAATCCATAGAATTTACACTGCAGAACGAGGCCATTTGGCCCATCGAGTCTGCACCGAACTTCTGAAAGAACACCTCTGAAAGTGAAAACTGTCCAACACTTTCCAACACTGCCCAAGACTGTCCAGCACTGTCCAACACAGCTAACGCTGCCCAACACTGCCCAACACTGTCCAACACTTCCAACACTGCCCAACACTGCCCAACACTGCCCAACACAGCTAACGCTGCCCAACACTGTCCAACACTGTCCAACACTGCCCAACACTGCCCAACACAGCTAACGCTGCCCAACACTGCCCAACACTGTCCAACACAGCTAACGCTGCCCAACACTGCCCAACACTGACCAACACAGCTAACGCTGCCCAACACTGTCCAACACAGCTAACGCTGCCCAACACTGTCCAACACTGTCCAACACAGCTAACGCTGCCCAACACTGTCCAACACTGCCCAACACTGTCCAACACAGCTAACGCTGCCCAACACTGTCCAACACAGCTAACGCTGCCCAACACTGTCCAACACTGTCCAACACTTTCCAACACTGCCCAAGACTGTCCAGTACTGTCCAACACAGCTAACACTACCCAACACTGCCCAACACTGTCCAACACTGTCCAACACAGCTAACGCTGCCCAAGACTGTCCAGCACTGTCCAACACAGCTAACGCTGCCCAAGACTGTCCAACACTGTCCAACACAGCTAACGCTGCCCAACACTGTCCAACACTGTCCAACACAGCTAACGCTGCCCAACACTGTCCAACACTGTCCAACACAGCTAACGCTGCCCAACACTGTCCAATGCTGTCCAACACTGTCCAATCACTGTCCATCACTGTCCAATTACTGTCCATCACTGTCCAATCACTGTCCAACACTGTCCCACACTACCGAACACTGTACAACTCTGCCCCACAATACCCAACACTGTCCAACACTGCCCAAGACTGTCCAATGCTGCCCAACACTGTCCAATGCTGTCCAACACTGTCCCAACACAGCCCAAGACTGGCCAACGCTGCCCAACACTGCCCAAGACTGTCCAATGCTGCCCAACACTGTCCAATGCTGCCCAAGACTGTCCAATGCTGCCCAACACTGTCCAATGCTGCCCAACACTGACCAATGCTGTCCAACACTGTCCATCACTGCCCAACACTGTCCAACACTGTCCAATGCTGCCCAACGCTGTCCAACACTGTCCCACACTACCGAACAATGTACAACTCTGCCCAAGACTGTCCAATGCTGTCCAACACTGACCAATGCTGTCCAACACTGTCCATCACTGTCCATCACTGTCCAACACTGTCCAACACTGCCACACACTACCCAACACTGTCCAACACTGTCCAATGCTGTCCAACACTGTCCAACACTGTCCAATGCTGTCCAACGCTGCCCAAGACTGTCCAATGCTGTCCAACACTGTCCAACTCTGCCCAACACTGTCCAATGCTGTCCAACACTGTCCAACACTGTCCAATGCTGTCCAACGCTTCCCAACACTGTCCAACACTGTACAACACTGTCCAATGCTGTCCAATGCTGTCCAACACTGTCCAACACTGACCAATGCTGCCCAACACTGACCAATGCTGTCCAACACTGTCCCACACTTCCGAACAATGTACAACACTGCCCCACACTACCCAACACTGTCCAATGCTGCCCAACACTGACCAATGCTGCCCAACACTGTCCAACACTGTCCAATGCTGCCCAACACAGTCCAATGCTGCCCAACACTGACCAATGCTGCCCAACACTGTCCAACACTGTCCAATGCTGCCCAACACTGACCAATGCTGTCCAACACAGCTAACGCTGCCCAACGCTGCCCAACGCTGTCCGTCACTGTCCAACACTGTCCAACACTATCCCACACTTCCGAAAAATGTACAACACTGCCCCACACTACCCGACACTGTCCAATGCTGCCCAAGACTGTCCAACACTGCACAACACTGTCCAATGCTGCCCAACACTGTCCAATGCTGCCCAACGCTGCCCAACACTGTCCAACACTGTCCAATGGTGCCCAAGACTGTCCAACACTGTCCAACACTGCCCAACACTGTCCAACGCTGCCCAAGACTGTCCAATGCTGCCCAATGCTGTCCAACACAGCTAACGCTGCCCAACGCTGCCCAACGCTGTCGGACACTGTCCAACACTGTCCCACACTTCCGAAAAATGTACAACACTGCCCCACACCACCCAACACTGTCCAATGCTGCCCAACACTGTCCAATGCTGCCCAACGCTGCCCAATGGTGTCCAACACTGTCCAACGCTGTCCAACACTTTCCAACACTGTCCAACACTGTCCAATGATGCCCAACACTGTCCATTGCTGTCCAATGCTGTCCAACACTTTCCAACACTGCCCAATGCTGTCCAACACTGTCCAATGCTGTCCAACACTGTCCAACACTGCCCAATACTGTCCAACACTGTCCAATGCTGCCCAACACTGTCCAACGCTGTCCAACACTTTCCAACACTGTCCAACGCTGTCCAACGCTGTCCAACAGTGTCCAACACTGTCCAATGCTGCCCAACACTGCCCAACACTGTCCAACACAGCTAACGCTGCCCAAGACTGTCCAGCACTGTCCAACACAGCTAACGCTGCCCAAGACTGTCCAGCACTGTCCAACACAGCTAACGCTGCCCAACACTGTCCAATGCTGTCCAACACAGCTAACGCTGCCCAACACTGTCCATCACTGTCCAACACTGTCCAACACTGTCCCACACTACCGAACACTGTACAACTCTGCCCCACAATACCCAACACTGTCCAACACTGCCCAAGACTGTCCAATGCTGCCCAACACTGTCCAATGCTGTCCAACACTGTCCCAACACAGCCCAAGACTGTCCAACGCTGCCCAACACTGCCCAAGACTGTCCAATGCTGCCCAACACTGTCCAATGCTGCCCAAGACTGTCCAATGCTGCCCAACACTGTCCAATGCTGCCCAACACTGACCAATGCTGTCCAACACTGTCCATCACTCCCCAACCCTGTCCAACACTGTCCAATGCTGCCCAACGCTGTCCAACACTGTCCCACACTACCGAACAATGTACAACTCTGCCCAAGACTGTCCAATGCTGTCCAACACTGACCAATGCTGTCCAACACTGTCCATCACTGTCCATCACTGTCCAACACTGTCCAACACTGCCACACACTACCCAACACTGTCCAACACTGTCCAATGCTGTCCAACACTGTCCAACACTGTCCAATGCTGTCCAACACTGTCCAACACTGTCCAATGCTGTCCAACGCTGCCCAAGACTGTCCAATGCTGTCCAACACTGTCCAACTCTGCCCAACACTGTCCAATGCTGTCCAACACTGTCCAACACTGTCCAATGCTGTCCAACGCTTCCCAACACTGTCCAACACTGTACAACACTGTCCAATGCTGTCCAACGCTGCCCAAGACTGTCCAATGCTGTCCAACACTGTCCAACACTGTCCAATGCTGTCCAACGCTTCCCAACACTGTACAACACTGTCCAATGCTGTCCAATGCTGTCCAACACTGTCCAACACTGACCAATGCTGCCCAACACTGACCAATGCTGTCCAACACTGTCCCACACTTCCGAACAATGTACAACACTGCCCCACACTACCCAACACTGTCCAATGCTGCCCAACACTGACCAATGCTGCCCAACACTGTCCAACACTGTCCAATGCTGCCCAACACAGTCCAATGCTGCCCAACACTGACCAATGCTGCCCAACACTGTCCAACACTGTCCAATGCTGCCCAACACTGTCCAACGCTGTCCGTCACTGTCCAACACTGTCCAACACTATCCCACACTTCCGAAAAATGTACAACACTGCCCCACACTACCCGACACTGTCCAATGCTGCCCAAGACTGTCCAACACTGCACAACACTGTCCAATGCTGCCCAACACTGTCCAATGCTGCCCAACGCTGCCCAACACTGTCCAACACTGTCCAATGGTGCCCAAGACTGTCCAACACTGTCCAACACTGCCCAAGACTGTCCAATGCTGCCCAACGCTGCCCAACGCTGTCGGACACTGTCCAACACTGTCCCACACTTCCGAAAAATGTACAACACTGCCCCACACCACCCAACACTGTCCAATGCTGCCCAACACTGTCCAATGCTGCCCAATGCTGCCCAACACTGTCCAATGCTGCCCAACACTGTCCAATGCTGCCCAATGCTGCCCAACACTGTCCAATGATGCCCAAGACTGTCCAATGGTGTCCAACACTGTCCAACACTGTCCAATGCTGTCCATTGCTGTCCAACACTGTCCAACACTGTCCAACGCTGTCCAACACTGTCCAACACTGTCCAATGCTGTCCATTGCTGTCCAACACTGTCCAACACTGTCCAATGCTGTCCAATGCTGTCCAACACTGTCCAACACTGCCCAATACTGTCCAACACTGTCCAATGCTGCCCAACACTGTCCAACGCTGTCCAACACTTTCCAACACTGTCCAATGCTGCCCAACACTGTCCAACGCTGTCCAACACTTTCCAACACTGTCCAACGCTGTCCAACGCTGTCCAACAGTGTCCAACACTGTCCAATGCTGCCCAACACTGACCAATGCTGTCCAACACTGTCCAACAATGTCCATCACTGTCCAACACTGTCCAACACTGTCCAACGCTGTCCAACACTGTCCAATGCTGCCCAACACTGTCCAATGCTGTCCAACACTGTCCAATGCTGCCCAACACTGTCCAACACTGTCCCACACTGTCCAATGCTGCCCAACACTGTCCAATGCTGTCCAACACTGTCCAATGCTGTCCAACGCTGTCCAACACTGTCCCACACTACCGAACAATGTACAACTCTGCCCAAGACTGTCCAATGCTGTCCAACACTGACCAATGCTGTCCAACACTGACCAATGCTGCCCAACACTGTCCAATGCTGCCCAACACTGACCAATGCTGCCCCACACTGTCCAACACTGTCCCACACTTCTGAAAAATGTACAACACTGCCCCACACTACCCAACACTGTCCAATGCTGCCCAAGACTGTCTAACACTGTCCAATGCTGCCCAACGCTGCCCAACACTGTCCAATGCTGCCCAAGACTGTCCAACACTGTCCAACACTGCCCAACGCTGCCCAACACTGTCCAATGCTGCCCAAGACTGTCCAACACTGTCCAATGATGCCCAACATTGTCCAATGCTGCCCAACACTGTCCAACACTGTCCAACACTGCCCAATACTGTCCAACACTGTCCAACGCTGTCCAACACTGTCCAACGCTGTCCAACGCTGCCCAACACTTCCCAACACTGTCCATCACTGTCCAACGCTGCCCAACGCTGTCCAAAGCTGTCCAACACTGTCCAACACTGTTCAACACTGTCCAACGCTGCCCAACACTGTCCAATGCTGCCCAACACTGTCCAATACTGTCCAGAACTGTCCAATGCTGCCCAACACTGTCCAACACTGTCCAATGCTGTCCAACACTGTCCAATGCTGCCCAACACTGTCCAACGCTGCCCAACGCTGTCCAATGCTGCCCAACACTGTCCAACACTGTCCAACACTGCCCAATGCTGCCCAACACTGTCCAATGCTGTCCAACACTGTCCAATGCTGCCCAACGCTGCCCAACACTGTCCAATGCTGCCCAACACTGTCC
>NC_052146.1:311182747-311247679 GCF_902713615.1 Scyliorhinus canicula
AGATGGAGTTTAATGCGGAAAAGTGTGAGGTGGTTCACTTTGGAAGGAGTAACAGGAATGCAGAGTACTGGGCTAATGGCAAAATTCTTGGTAGTGTAGATGAACAGAGAGATCTCGGCATCCAGGTACATAAATCCCTGAAAGTTGCCACCCAGGTTAATAGGGCTGTTAAGAAGGCATATGGTGTGCTAGCCTTTTGCGCGGAGGGTGGTGGGTGCCTGGAGCGTTTTGCCAGCGGGGGTGGTGGAGGCGGGTGCGGTGGCATCGTTTCGGATGCATCTGGACGGGTGTATGGGCGGGTGGGGAACGGGGGGAGGTAGATCCATGGAGAGTGGGAGACGGGTTTGGATGGGGGATCTGGATCGGCGCGGGCTGGGAGGGCCGAAGGGCCTGTTCCTGTGCTGTAGTTTTCTTTGTTCTTTGTTCTAATATGTGACTTAAGGAAGCCGGAGACGTTTCCACCCAGCACTATACCTGATAATCGAGACGTCCCAACATTTTCTAAATTTGTATTATGAACTTACTATAAATTGCCAAGGAAAGCCAGAACTGATTGTTGGTCTCTCACCCTCTCCATTTCCTTACAGATATCACATAATGGATGGTATTGTGGACCCTGTGGAAACTTCTCTCGTAGTACTGCTGGCAGGCCAGGCAGTCAGACGCCGGAGTAGGCAGGCCAGGCAGTCAGACGCCGGAGTAGGCAGCGTAGTGCTGCTGGCAGGCCAGGCAGTCAGGCGCCGGAGTAGGCAGCGTAGTGCTGCTGGCAGGCCAGGCGGTCAGACACCGGAGTCGGCAGCGTAGTGCTGCTGGCAGGCCAGGCAGTCAGGCGCCGGAGTAGGCAGCGTAGTGCTGCTGGCAGGCCAGGCAGTCAGACACCGGAGTCGGCAGCGGCAGCAGCTCCGAGTGAGGCTAATGGAGGCAGCACATGGACAGGGGCTGCCCCACGCCTTGAGGACCCGGCCATCCATCAGGCCGAGGCAGGATGCTGCGGACGCCCTGATTCCCATTGGCTCCAGTTTAGCTCGGGCCCCTTGATGCCACACTTGGTCAAATGCTGCCTTGATAAGGGCAGTCACTCTGACCTCACCTCTGGAACTCGTTCTTTTGTCCATGTTTGAACTAAGGCTGTAATGAGGTCAGGAGCTGAGTGACCCTGGCGGAACCCAAACTGAGCATCCGTGAGCAGGTTATTGCTGAGTAAGTGCCGCTTGATTGCGCTGTTGATGACCATCACTTTAAGGATAGACTGATGGGGCGGAATTTGGTCAAGTTGGATTTGTCCTGTTTCTTGTGTACAATTTTCCACATTGCCGAGTAGATGCCAGTGTTGTAGCTGTACTGGTCTAGCTTAGCTAGGGGTACGGCAAGTTCTGGAGCACAAGTCTTCAGTACTATTGCCGGAATATTATCAGGATTACCAGGACCCCGTACCCTTTGCATTATCCAGTGCCTTCAGTCGTTTCTTGATATCACGTGGAGTGAATTGTATTGGCTGAAGACTGACATCTGTGATGCTGGGGACCTCCGGAGGAGACCGAGATGGATCATTCACTCGGCACTTCTGGCTGAAGATTGTTGCGAATGCCTCAGCCTTGTCTTTTGCACAGATGTGCTGGGCTCCTCCATCATTGAGGATGGGGTTATTTGTGGAGCCTCCTCCTCCAGTGAGTTGTTTAATTATCCACCACCATTCACGGCTGGATGTAGGTAGCAGGGTAGCATGGTGGTTAGCATAAATGCTTCACAGCTCCAGGGTCCCAGGTTCGATTCCCGGCTGGGTCACTGTCTGTGTGGAGTCTGCACGTCCTCCCCCTGTGTGCGTGGGTTTCCTCCGGGTGCTCCGGTTTCCTCCCACAGTCCAAAGATGTGCGGGTTAGGTGGATTGGCCATGCTAAATTGCCTGTAGTGTCCTAGTAAATGTAAGGTTAAGGGGGGGGGGGGGGGTTGTTGGGTTATGGGTATAGGGTGGATTTGAGTAGGGTGATCATGGCTCGGCACAACATTGAGGGCCGAAGGGCCTGTTCTGTGCTGTACTGTTCTATGTTCTATGTTCTATAAGCAGGGGGATTGAGTTTCGGAACCACAAGGTCATGCTGCAGCTGTACATAACTCTGGTGCGGCCACACCTGGAGTACTGCGTGCAGTTCTGGTCACCACATTATAGGAAGGATGTGGAAGCTTTGGAAAGGGTTCAGAGGAGATTTACTAGGATGTTGCCTGGTATGGAGGGAAGGTCTTACGAGGAAAGGCTCAGGGAATTGAGGTTGTTTTCGTTAGAGAGGAGAAGGCTGAGAGGTGACTTAATAGAGACATATAAGATAGTCAGAGGGTTAGATAGGGTGGACAGTGAGAGTCTTTTTCCTCGGATGGTGATGACCAACACGAGGGGACATAGCTTTAAATTGAGGGGTGAGAGATATAGGACAGATGTCAGAGGCAGTTTCTTTACTCAGAGAGTAGTAGGGGTGTGGAACGCCCTGCCTGCAATAGTAGTAGACTCGCCAACTTTAAGGGTATTTAAGTGGTCACTGGATAGACATATGGATGAAAATGGAATAGTGTAGGTCAGATAGGCTTCAGATGGTTTCACAGGTCGGCGCAACATCGAGGGCCGAAGAGCCCGTACTGCGCTGTAGTGTTCTATGTTCTATGTTCTATGTTCTATGATGGGCCAACAACTCCTGCAGTCCCAGCAGCTGGGAGTTCAAGGAGGCCCAGACAGCTTGAAGTTGGCTCCTTGGAGCCTGTGGGGGTGGGGTGGCGGGGGGAGGGGTGGCGGGGGGGGGGGGGGGGGGGGGGGCGTTGGTGGGGGCTAGGGAGTGGAATTTGGTGGATAGGCAAGAATTAGAACATAGAACATAGAACATAGAACAGTACAGCACAGAACAGCCCCTTCAGCCCTCAATGTTGTGCCGAGCAATGATCACCCTACTCAAACCCACGTATCCACCCTATACACGTAACCCAACAACCCCCCCTTAACCTTACTTTTTAGGACACTACGGGCAATTTAGCATGGCCAATCCACCTAACCCGCACATCTTTGGACTGTGGGAGGAAACCGGAGCACCCGGAGGAAACCCACGCAGACACGGGGAGGACGTGCAGACTCCGCACAGACAGTGACCCAGCCGGGAATCGAACCTGGGACCCTGGAGCTGTGAAGCATTTATGCTAACCACCATGCTACCCTGCTACCCCAGGACATGGGATCTTGGGGTGAGGGGTGGGGTTACACTTGATGTGCACAGGGACCACCCCCCTCCCCCCCCCCCCCCCCCCCCCGCTGCCCCCCCCCCCCCCCCTCCAAAGGACACAGCTCTCCCCTTTCTGCTTTTTAACCAGTTGCGCCTTTAACAAAGGGCCTTCCTGCTGTGGGTGGACAGTGTAATACTCAGCGGAATTATCCATTAATGAAGCCGTTAAGAATGGGGAGCTGGCTGCTGATATTGGCGCTCGCCCACGCCCCGTAGTTTGGGGACTGGGTTGAGGGATGGTGGAAAGGCCATGGACATGCCAGGCACTGGGCCCTAGTCGGTGGGGTCTGTGAAACCCAGCCCGAGGATTTTTCTCTGCAGTTATTACCAGTAGCAGCTACACTGACAATCAGCGATGTTAGTGAGGATGCTGTCTATGTCTGAACAGTGTGGGGACCGGCACGGTAAACAGATATTCAAACGGCTATAGTTAGACTGACAGTCGTATTTCAGCAACTTGTTTGCTTTGAGCTGATCAGATGGGAAATTTGAAGACAGTGTACAGTTTGGATCATCAGGAACCAGGTTCAAACAGGAAATTCACACAGACCAGAAGAGAAGTTGAAATCCTGCAAGTGAGCGAACCTCGGTACTTGGCAGTTCGGCTTCTGTCTCAATTCAAAAGAGGGGAAATGACTTGGCAAGAGCAGCTCACGGTTAACTTTCCCAGAACTGAGCCCAATGCTGGGACAAAGATCCCACAGCAGAGGATAACTAATCAAATATAGCCCCGTAGACCCCCCCCCCCCCCCCCCCAACCCCCGCCAGGGGCTTGGCCAACTCCAAATGTTTTCATTCTGCCACGGGATGTGGGCGTTGCTGGTTAGGACAGTATTTGTTGCCCATCCCTAATTGCCTTTGAGAAGCTGGTGGTGAGCCGCCTTCTTGAACCGCTGCGTCGCTGAGGTGTAGGTACACCCACTGTGCTGTTAGGGAGGGGGTTCCAGGATTTTGCCCCAGCGACAGCAAAGTAACGCTGATATATTTCCAAGTCAGGGTGGTGAGTGGCTTGGAGGGGAACCTCCAGCTGGTGGGGTTCCCAGGTATCTGCTGCTCTTGTCCTTCGAGATGGGAGAGCTTGCCGGTTTGGAAAGGTCGGTATGTTGTATGAGGAATGGTTGAGGACTCTGCGTCCGTACTCGGAGTTTAGAAGGATGAGGGGGGATCTTATTGAAACTTACAGGATACTGCAAGGCCTGGATAGAGTGGACATGGAGAGGATGTTTCCACTTGTAGGAAAGACGCCATCTCAGACTAAAGGGACGATCCTTTAAAACAGAGATGAGGAGGAATTTCTTCAGCCAGAAGGTGGTGAATCTGTGGAACTCTTTGCCACAGAAGGCTGTGGAGGCCAAATCACTGAGTGTCTTTAAGACAGAGATAGATAGGTTCTTGATTAATAAGGGGATCAGGGGTTATGGGGAGAAGGCAGGAGAATGGGGATGAGAAAATATCAGCCATGATTGAATGGCGGAGCAGACTCGATGGGCCGAGTGGCCTAATTCTGCTCCTATATCTTATGGTTTTTATGGTCTAAGATCTGGAGTGAAGCTCATGGGGAATTCGACACAACTCCAACAGTGAATGAACAACGACAGCAGGAATATAACATGCTGTTGAAGCTTTTCATCCTACACTCATCAGGGAAAGAATACCAAATCCCAGAGGCAACAACAATTTATACTGCAGGAAAGAGGGTGTTGATTGGTTGTCAGTAGGCTATGATTGGTAGAGGCATTGTCATGGAGATTACACCAGGGAACAGTTAACTGTCAAGTTTGTGTTCAAATTCAAACCAGATAGGTCAACTCTGAATGCTCAAACCATCCAGGACAAAGCAGCCCACTTGATTGCTCCCCCTTCCAGAAACATTCAAACCCTCCACCACCGACGAACAGTGGCAGCCGTGTGTACCGTCTACAAGATGCACTGCAGGAACTCACCAAGGCTCCTTTGGAAGCACCTTCCAAACCCACAACCTCCACCATCTAGAAGGACAAGGGCAGCAGATACCTGGGAACCCCACCACCTGGAGGTTCCCCTCCAAGTTGCTCACCACCCTGACTGGGAAATATATCACCGTTGCTTCACTGTCACTGGGGCAACATCCTGGTACTCCCTCCCTAACAGCACAGTAGGTGTACCTACACCTCAAGGACTGCAGCGGGTTCAAGAAGGCAACTCACCACCACCTTCTGAAGGGTACTAGGGATGGGCAATAAATGCTGGCCTGGCCAGCGATGCCCACATTCTGTAAATGAATTTAATAAAGATTGTTTTATATAAAAGATCTCTATTTGTCAGTGGATCACTCCTGGGGTGAAATATCCTTTCCGCACAGTTTTACAAATTGAAAAATTGCTCCGGTTTCTCATCCGGTTTCCGACTATAAATTGGGGTCTGGCTGTCCCTGGCTTCCACTGGCTACCACTGGCTTCCACTGGCTACCACTGGCTGCTCTGGCTGCCACTGGCTACCACTGGCTACCACTGGCTTCCACTGGCTACCACTGGCTGCTCTGGCTGCCACTGGCTACCACTGGCTGCCCCTGGCTACCACTGGCTACCACTGGCTGCTCTGGCTACCACTGGCTGCTCTGGCTGCCACTGGCTACCACTGGCTGCTCTGGCTGCCACTGGCTACCACTGGCTGCCCCTGGCTGCCCCTGGCTACCACTGGCTTCCACTGGCTACCACTGGCTGCTCTGGCTTCTACTGGCTACCACTGGTGGCCCCTGGCTGCCACTGGCTACCATTGGCTGCCCCTGGCTACCACTGGCTTCCACTGGCTGCCTGTGGCCACCACTGGCTGCCACTGGCTACCACTGGCTGCCCCTGGCTACCACTGGCTTCCACTGTCTGCCAGTGCTGGATTCTCCTTCCCTGCAGATTACCCACTTTCCAATTGGATGGAGGGTAACTGGAAAGAGAGACTTGCATTCCTACAGTACCTTTCGCAACCTCAGGACACCCTCGAGTATTGTACAGTCAAGGAGATGTAGTCACAGACATGATGGAGGAAATGCTACAGCTAATATATGCACAGCAAGATCCCACACGCAGAAGTGATAATGAACAAGTAATCTGTTTTAATGCTGTTGATGAAGGACAAATATAGGTCAGGGCACTGGGGACGAACTCCCCTTCACAAGATCGTTTTTGTCTACTTGAGAGAGAAGATAGGCCTCCGTTTAACACCTGATTCGAAAGATTGCCCCTCTGACAGGGCAGCACATTTCCCACATTGGAATGGTTTATTCTCCAAGCTACGGGAAGTGACTGGACAAGTTCAAGCTGCTTATCAGTCACATGTGAATTTATATTTTTAGGTTTTTTAAAAACCAACCGGAAAGTGTATTTCTTCTTTCTCCTTGGCTGCTATGTATCTTAGTTAACAAAAAACATATCGGGAAGTTAAGTAACATTGACACACCTCAGAAACTGCCACTACGACATGATATACAGTGTGTGAGAGGAACAAGAATTGTGCGTTTGCAAAAGGACTTTGTTTGGAATGTTTTGCCCAGCTCTCTCAGCCCTGACTCTCATCCTCTCTATGGTGGTGGGTAAGTTACCTGGGGCTGCTTTCACATTGTTATGTTTTTGAGTTGATTTTCTGGTTATTGGTGGGCGATGTGTATTTTTAGTCAGATATTCCTCTTTAAGAATTGGGATATTTTGGGGTTCTCATGGTTCAATGGGAAAAAACAGCATCAGAGACAACACTGAGCCCCCAGCTCAGCGATCCCACTCTGAAACTCTAACACTGAGCCCCCAGCTCAGCGATGCCACTCTTGCATAGTGTGTACTGACTTTTTTTTGCGGGACCCACTTTTGCTAACTGGCTGACCTTTGCGACCCACGCTGGCTGGCCATGGCTGACCTCTGTGCCTCACACCGTGCTCGCTTTCCTTTAATGTGAAACGAGAGCCTGGGTGGCCCTCACGCCTTACTTGAATCAGGTTCACAGAAGGAGAGGGTAATTTGCATATCAGGTACGGCTTCAGCCAGTTCCTTTGTGCTGTCTTCTTATGAAAATGGAAAATCCAACTTCGCAAATGTAGGTGATCGTGAAGGGCAATAGCAACAAAATGCTTGTTTTACTCAGCACTGGATACTCCTGGAAGATGCTACTCCGGAATTCTGACAGCCTCCTGGGCTTTTGCCGTGTTTTTATTGTGGAACCGCAGGTCAGCTACAGCCGTGGGGCTGGTTTAGCACTGGGCTAAATTGCTGGCTTTGAAAGAAGACCAAGGCAGGCCAGCAGCACGGTTCAATTCCCATAACAGCCTTCCCGAACAGGCGCCGGAATGTGGCAACTAGGGGCTTTTCACAGTAACTTCATTTGAAGGCTACTTGTGACAATGAGAGATTTTCATTTTCATTTCATTTCAGTGTAGTCTTTTAATTTGGAGCCCGCTCTGTTAATAACTGACTCAGGGGCTTCAACCTCATAACTGTTCCGAGTTAGGTTTCTTCTTTGCAGGTTGTTAACCAGAGACCCTGGATCTCTGCACAGAGCTAACACTCGCACTGCTCTCTCCTGCTCGCTCCAGCAGATTCCCTTCTGAGATCCTGTCCAGTAGGTGAACAGCTGATTTGAGTCTCTGGCCATCTCTTACTTTTAAGAAAATTATCCATCTTCACAATCATCTTTTCAGCAGCTTGAAAATAGGAGCAGCTCTGCTCTGTGAATTGCCACCAAAAGCATGTTCATGGAGACGCTTGATGACAAGTGTACGTGCAGGGACCTCGCTGCTGTGGCTTCTGGCTGGAAGACTGCATGCAACCTCACATCCTTCCGATCTGAAAGGCAGCAGAGGCCGCCATTCTCCATTCTCCCACAATCGCAATCACCATGGGAACGGTGAGAGCGATCTCCCCGCCACCCATCCCACCCCCCCCCCCCCCCCCCCCCCCCCCCCCCCCCCCCCCATAGGTCACGACCCACTGTTATGGGAGCGGCGTTTTCAGAACCCCAAAATGTATCATGGAGTTCAACCAACCTCTCCCTTTAATGTATTGTTGCTTTTGAAGCACACGGCTTAGTCTCCAGGTGTGGTATTACAATTATGGACACGTTGGTTTTTAAACACAAAACAATGTTTATTCCATGAATTCAACTTAACCTTTTTAAATAAACATTGGATCCCTTAACACCCCGAAAATAATACAACACTAAATAATCCCTCAAAATGTTCCTTCAAACCTCCAAAAGACTTAACACCTTTAAACAGAAACACATCAGGTTAAAGACATTACTATTATGAGTTTAAATCACCCAAATGATTCAGAGATAGTCTTTCCTGGCAGAGATCACAGCAGATCCAGCTCACTGCAAACACAGACACACCCCAAGCTCTTTTCCTCAAATCTGGCTTTCTCCTTTCAAACAGCTCACAGCAAACCAGCCAGGCACTTTTCAGCTGCTCTCTCTCAAACTGAAACTAAACACTACAAAATGGCTGAGCTAAAAACCCAGATCCACCCACACTCTGACATCACTTCAGTAATATGAGCTGCAACATTTCTTAAAGGTACATTACTTAAACATCCATTTCTTAAAGGTACTCTCGCATGACACCACATTTTGAAGAACCTTCCTCTCGTGGGTGGCCATTCACAGACACAGTTGTCTCACTCTTCACGTTCAAAACATGGTTAAAAACACATTGTCCGGGCGGCATGTGGCGCAGTGGTTAGCACTGAGACTTCGGCGTTGAGGACCTGTGTTCGAATCCCGGCCCTGTGTTACTGTCTGTGTGGAATTTGCACATTCTCCCCACGTCTGCGTGGGTTTCACCCCCACAACCCAAAGATGTGCAGGGTAGGTGGATTGGCCATGCTAAATTGCCCCTTAATTAGAAAAAAAAATAATTGGGTAATCTAAATTTATTTAAAATATCACACTGTTCCGGTTCACTGAGAGGAACAGTTATTGAAATGAGTTATTGAAAACTGACACCGCTTGTGGGATCATTCCCCACAGTGAGGTCAACGACATCAGGGTGAGGGGGTGGAGACCATTGACTAGAAAATAAAATGGAGCCATTTCCACTGGTCAGTACTGGCGAGCTCTCTGAGTATCTGTGTAGGGAACCTATGGTGAAGGAACCCTTAGGGAGGAGTGACCACAATATGATAGAATTTACCCTGCAGTTTGAGAGGGAGAAGCTGCAATCAGATGTAACGGTATTACAATTAAATAAGGGTAACTACAAAGACATGAGGGAGGAGCTGGCCAGAGTTGATTGGAGAAGGAGACTAGCAGGGAAGGCAGTGGAACAGCGATGGCAGGAGTTTTTGGGGGTTATTCGGGAGGCACAACAGAAATTCATCCCAAGGAGGAGGAAACACGCTCAGGGGAGGACAAGGCATCCAAGGCTGACGAGTGAAGTCAAGGACAGCATAGAAGCAAAAGAAAAAGCAGACAAAGTGGCGAGGATTAGTGGGAAGCCAGAGGATTGGGAATCATTTAAAAGTGAGCAGAGGACAACTAAAAAAGCAATAAGGGGGGAGAAGATGAAGTATGAGTGCAAGCTAGCTAGTAATATAAAGGAAGATAGGAAGAGTTTGTTCAATATATAAAAGGTAAGAGAGAGGCAAAAATAGACATTGGACCACTGGAAAACGTGGCTGGAGAAGTAATAATAGGAAACAAAGAAATGGCAGAGGAACTGAATAGTTACTTTGCATCAGTCTTCATGGTGGGAGACACCAGTGGGATGCCAGAGCTCCGGGAGAATCAGGGGGCAGAGGTAAGTGCAGTGACCATTACTAAGGAGAAGGTTCTGGGGAAACTGAAAGGTCTGAAGGCGGATAAATCACCTGCACCGGATAGCTGAGGAGATTGCGGAGACATTGGTGATGATCTTTTTGGAATCACTGGAGGCAGGAATGGTCCCAGAGGACTGGAAAATGACTAATTTTACACCCCTATTTAAGGAGGGAAGGAAGCAGGAGACAGAAAATTATAGGCCAGTTAGCCTGACTTTGGTCATCCGTAAGACTTTAGAATCTATTATTAAAGATGAAATCCTGGAGATACTTGGAAGTGCATGGTAAAATAGGACTGAGTTAGCACGGCTTTGTCAAAGGGAGGTCATGTCTGACAAATCTGTTAAGAGTTCTTTGAGGATAGAAAGATCTGTCGAGGGACAGGTAGTATTGAGGAAGCAAGGGGGCTGCAGAAGGATTTGGACAAGCTAGGAGAGTGGGCAATGAAGTGGCAGATGGAATACAATGTGGAAAAGTGTGAGGTTATGCACTTTGGAAGGAGAAATGGAGGACAAACTATTTTCTAAATGGGGAAATGCTTTGGAAATAAGAAGCACAAAGGGACTTGGGAGTCCTTGTTCACGATTCTCTTAAGGTTAACGTGCCGGTTCAGTTGGCAGTTAAGAAGGCAAATGCAATGTTAGCATTCATGTTGAGAGGGCTAAAATACAAGACCAGGGATGTACTTCTGAGGCTGTATAAGGCTCTGGTCAGACCCCATTTGGAGTATTGTGAGCAGTTTTGGGCCCCGTATCTAAGGAAGGATGTGCTGGGGCCTTGGAAAGGGTCCAGAGGAGGTTCACAAGAATGATCCCTGGAATGAAGAACTTGTCGTATGAGGAATGGTTGACTCTGGGTCTGTACTCGGAGTTTAGAAGGATGAGGGGGGATCTTATTGAAACTTACAGGATACTGCGAGGCCTGGATAGAGTGGACGTGGAGAGGATGTTTCCACTTGTAGGAAAAACTAGAAGCAGAGGCCACTATCTCAGACTAAAGGGACGATCCTTTAAAACTGAGATGAGGAGGAATTTCTTCAGCCAGAGGGTGGTGAATCCGTGGAACTCTTTGCTGCAGAAGGCTGTGGAGGCCAAATCACTGAGTGTCTTTAAGACAGAGATAGGTTTTTGAATAATAAGAGGATCAGGGGTTATGGGGAGAAGGCAGGAGAATGAGGATGAGAAAAATATCAGCCATGATTGAATGGCGGAGCAAACTCAATGGGCTGAATGGCCTAATTTTGCTCCTATCTCTTATGGTCTTATGGTCTAATTTGATTTTTTCACTGCACATGGTGACTAAAGTCATCCATGATTGTTTGTTTGGGGGGCAATTTAGTGTGGCCAATTCACCGATCCTGCACATCTTTCTGGGTTGTGGGGGTGAGACCCACATGGACACAGGGAGAATGTGAGTCACCCATGATTAATTTTTACATGCCAAGTCCTCATTATCCCCTGATTTATTCTCCATCCTACAGTATAACTACTGTCGGGGGCTCTAGACCATTCGCACCAGTGTCTTCGTCCACTTGTTATTTCTTCCACCTATTTGGATTCGACATGGTCCGATCCAAGAGAATTTCTTGCTATCTTACTTATTCCATGTCATACTAACAACGCTACCCCACCACCCTTTCTTTCCTGTATGCCCTGATGAAAAGCCACATGCTGCTGCATATTTAGTTTCTAGTTTTGATATCCTTGTAACCACATCTCTTTAATGGTTACAAGATCACCTCCATTAACCCCAATGTTATCATAGAATTTACAGTGCAGAAGGAGGCCATTCGGCCCATCGAGTCTGTACCGGCTCCTGGAAAGAGCGCCCCACCCAAGGTTAACACCTCCACCCTATCCCCATAACCCAATAACCCCACCCAACACTAAGGGCAATTTTGGACACTAAGGGCAATTTAGCATGGCCAATCCACCTAACCTGCACATCTTTGGACTGTGGGAGGAAACCGGAGCACCCGGAGGAAACCCACGCGCACAAGGGGAGGATGTGCAGACTCCACACAGACAGTGACCCAAGCCGGAATCGAACCTGGGACCCTGGAGCTGTGAAGCGATTGTGCTATCCACAATGCTACCGTGCTGTTAATTCATTTATTGTGTTACGAGTGCTCCGTGCATTTAAGTGAAGAACTGTTAATTTTGCCTTATTACCATTTCTTCCCTTTTTGACCCCATTTATTGGTGTTTTTGTAATGTCTGTGCACTCTGCCTCTTCCTGTCACACTCTGTGTATCGATACCTCACAGCTGCTTTATAATGCTGCCGTGTCCTTTTGCTTTGTAAACCTACATATCCCTCACTCCAGACGTCAGGGTGTCTATAGAAGTGTGTGTTGCCATAGCAACTCAGACGCCTTGATTGTAGCCACAGCCCCACATTCCTTCTGAGCCCTGATAACCTTTCACCCTCTTGTTAATCAAGAATCTATCTGGCTCTGCATTAAACATATTCAAAGACTGTTTCCACTGCCTTTTGAGGAACAGTGTTTCAGAGACTCACCCTCCCTCTGAGAGAACAAGAAAGGTTTCTCCTCATCTCTGTTTTAAATGAGCGACCCCTTATATTCAAACCAATTCTAGATTCTCCCACAAGAGGAAACATCCTCTCCGCATCCACCCTGTCAACACCCCTCCGAATCATGGGTTTCCTCCGGGTGCTCCGGTTTCCTCCCACAAGTCCCGAAAGACGTGCTGTTGGGTGAATTGGACATTCTGAATTCTCCCTCCGTGTACCCGAACAGGCGCCGGAATGTGGCGACTAGGGGCTTTTCACAGTAACTTCATTGCAGTGTTAATGTCAGCCTACTTGTGACAGTAATAAAGATGATTATTATTAGCAATAACCTCCATACTTTTGTGACCAATTCCCCCTCAATAAACAAGAACATTCTATTACCTTTCCAAATTACTTGCTGGATCTGTTAACCAGACATCTGTGATTCATGCACTAGGACACCCAGGTCCCTCTGTAACTCAGAGCTCTGACATCTGAACACACGCTCTAACATCTTATTGATACCAATACCCATCCAGGAATTTCCATACTTTCCCGTCTTCCTGACTTCATCCCTTTTTGTAAACCCAGCGCTTGCCATATATTCACCATCTCCTCTGACCTACCCTCTCTGATGCTGAATGTTCTGTACTCAGCAAAGGACTCAGTTTGCTTATGTCCTCACCTCAATGGATTTTGGGCCCAACGTGATACTGAACTCTTTATCCATCACCTCCGTCTCTGTGCTCACATTGATACTGGGTAATGAACCAGGACAGGTGTTAGATTGAGAGGTAGGTGAGCACTTTGGTGATAGTGACCACAATTCGATTACGTTTATTTTAGTGATGGAAAGGGATAGGGATATACCACAGGGCAAGAGTTATAGCTGGGGGAAAGGCAATTATGATGCGATGAGGCAAGACTTAGCATGCATCGGCTGGGGAAGGAAACTGCAGGGGATGGACACAATGGAAATGTGGAGCATGTTCAAGGAACAGCTACTGCGTGTCCTTGATAAGGATGTACCTGTCAGGCAGGGAGGAAGTGGTCGAGCGAGGGAACCGTGGTTTACTAAAGTAGTTGAATCACTTGACAAGAGGAAGAGGGAGACTTATGTAAAGATGAGACATGAAGGTTCAGTTAGGGCGCTCGAGAGTTACAAGTTAGCTACAAAGGACCTAAAGAGAGAGCTAAGAAGAGCCAGGAGGGGACATGAGAATTCTTTGGCAGGTAGGATCAAGGATAACCCTAAAGCTTTCTATAGATATGTCAGGAATAAAAGAATGACCAGGGTAAGAGTCGGGCCAGTCAAGTACAGTAGTGGGAAGTTCTGCGTGGAGTCCGAGTTGATAGGAGAGGTGCTCAATGAATATTTTTCGTCAGTATTCAATTCAAAAGACAATGTTGTCGAAGAGAATACTGAGATACAGGCTACTGGACTAGAAGGGCTTGAGATTCATAAGGAGGAGGTGTTAGCAATTCTGGAAAGTGTGAAAATAGATAAGTCCCCTGGGCCAGATGGGATTTATCCTAGGATTCTCTGGAAAGCTAGGGAGGAGATTGCTGAGCCTTTGGCTTTGATCTTTATGTCGTCATTGTCTACACGAATAGTGCCAGAAGACTGGAGGATAGCAAATGTTGTCCCCTTGTTCAAGAAGGGGAGTAAAGACAACCCCGGTAACTATAGACCAGTGAGCCTTACTTCTGTTGTGGGAAAAGTCTTGGAAAGGTTTATAAGATACAGGATTTATAACCATCCAGAAAGGTAAAGCAGTTGATGTGGTGCATATGGATTTCAGTAAAGCGTTTGATAAGGTTCCCCACAGTAGGCTATTGCAGAAAATACAGAGGCATGGGATTCAGGGTGATTTAGCAGTTTGGATCAGAAATTGGCTCGCTGGAAGAAGACAAAGGGTGGTGGTTGATGGAAATGCTCTGACTGGTGTCCAGTTACAAGTGGTGTACCACATGGATCTGTTTTGGGGCCACTGCTGTTTTTCATTTTTATAAATGACCTGGAGGAGGGCGTAGAAGGATGGGTGAGTAAATTTGCAGATGACACTGAAATTGGTGGAGTTGCGGACAGTGCGGAAGGATGTTACAAGTTACAGAGGGACATAGATAAGCTGCAGAGCTGGGCTGACAGGTGGAAAATGGAGTTTAATGCAGAAAAGTGTGAGATGATTCATTTTGGAAGGAGTAACAGGAAGACAGAGTACTGGGCTAATGGTAAGATTCTTGGTAGTGTGGACGAGCAGAGAGATCTCGGTGTCCATGTACATAGATCCCTGAAAGTTGCCACCCAGGTTGAGAGGGTTGTTAAGAAGGCGTACGGTGTGTTAGCTTTTATTGGTAGAGGGATTGAGTTTCGGAGCCATGAGGTCATGTTGCAGCTGTACAATACTCTGGTGCGGCCGCATTTGGAGTAATGCGTGCAGTTCTGGTCGCCGCATTATAGGAAGGAAGTGGAAGCATTGGAAAGGGTGCAGAGGAGATTTACCAGGATGTTGCCTGGTATGGAGGGAAGATTTTTTGAGGAAAGGCTGAGGGACTTGAGGCTGTTTTCGTTAGAGAGAAGAAGGTTAAGAGGTGACTTAATTGAGGCATACAAGATGATCAGAGGATTAGATAGGGTGGACATTGAGAGCCTTTTTCCTCGGATGGTGATGTCCAGCACGAGGGGACATAGCTTTAAATTGAAGGGAGATAGATATAGGACAGATGTCAGAGGTAGGTTCTTTACTCAGAGAGTAGTAAGGGCGTGGAATGCCCTGCCTGCAACAGTAGTGGACTCGCCAACTCTAAAACGCATTCAAATGGTCATTGGATAGACATATGGACGATAAGGGAATAGTGTAGATGGGCTTTGGAGGGGTTTCACAGGTCGGCGCAACATCGTGGGCCGAAGGGCCTGTACTGCGCTGTAATGTTCTATGTTCTATATTTTGCAGAATCTCCCCGCCCCATTCAAAGGACCCCCCTCCCAGCCCCCCCCCCCCCCCCCCCTCCCCCACCCCCAGTATTCTCTCTCCATCTGCGCCCCAACTTCTGGCCTCCTACCTCCTTTCATTGAGAACTGTCAGTGTGACATTGGCCGTCTCGATCCTCTGCTCCTCTCGCCCTCTCTAACCTGCCTCCCTCTGAACTTGCTGCTCCCCGCTCTCTCAGGGCCAACCCTGACTTTGTGATCTAAGCTGCCGACAAGGGAGGGGCTATTGTTGTCTGTGGAACGACCTCTACCTCACAGAGGCTGAACACATATTCTCAGACTCCTACCTCCCCCTGGATCATGACCTCACCACCGAGCATCAGGCCATTGTTTCCAAGACTGTCACTGACCTAACTCCTCTGCAGGTCTTCGCTTCACAGCTTCCAACCTCATATGTTCCAGTGAAGCCCAACACAGTCTGGAGGATCAGCACCTCATCTTCCAATTCGGCATGTTATGGTCTTCCGGACTCAACGACTTCAAACGATGAACTCTCTCCTCCATCATGACCCCTTTTTTAATCCTGCTTTTTTTGTCCCTATGCTCATCAAACCCCCACAGGGCCAGCTGTCACTTGCTCTTCAGTTTAGCTTTCACTGAGCACTGATCTTAGTCCAGCTATTAACACATTCTGCTATCTTATCGTTCTGCCGCCAACAGAACCTCCTTAACTCTGCCATCAACGCCTCCTTCACCTTGTGTCCAAAATAGCTTTGCCCAATCTCTCCCAGCTCACGTTCATCCCTGACCTTCTATTTTGTTCCACCTTGTCCAACCCCTAAAATCCATCACATTTCTCCCTCTCTTTAGTTCTGAAGAAGAATCACGTGTACTTGAACCGTTTACTCTGTTTCTCACTCCACAGACCTGCTGGGTTTTTCCAGCATTTTCTGCTTTATTTCCGATTCGCTGCATCCGCAGGACATTGTTTTTATGTCATAAGTCCTTGCATCCCATGGCGAGATGCAAAGGTCTATTGTCTTTTTGAATGGAGTGTTCATGAAGACCCGCTCTTGTGTCGGGGAGGGTGAGTTGTCAGCGATTTTGAATGAAGAGATTGTATGAATGTTTTCAGGGACTGTTCTGTGTGAAAGTGAAATCCTCGAATACCCACACACCAGGAGGGGAAGGGATTGGTGAATAAGGAGCTGTGAGTGGTGGAGGAGATGCAGCCGTGCCTTTGCTGTCTGTGGCCAAACATTGGCAATCATTGACCCCTCTCCACTGCCTAACTTCAGCCGGGCGGCCCTCACACTCAGTTCCCAGCAATTCCTCCCTCCGGCTCTCCAATTCTGCTCCAGCCACAGATTTCGCAGGAGAATCTGGGAGCTCGTCATCTGTTCAGATCCATTCCCTATCTGCCCGGATTCAGTGGAGGGAAGGTGGGATCAGTACCTGGGAATAACCAGTGAGGGAGAGAGAATGGGATTGCAGGGGACGAGGACATCAAGGACCCTGCGCTCCAAAGTTCTTTCAGCAACAATCCAAGAATCCTTCCCAGAATCCATAGCCACAGGAATCAGTAGATTGCCCACGGCGAAAGGAACAAAATGTGATCCATTTTACAATTTAAAACAAATGAAAATATTTGAACCTTCCAGGAAGGTTGCCCACCCCCTGTCGCAAATGCTTTCGAATGTTTTTCTGTTCTGAGATTATCTGTTGGGGATTATTTTTTTGCTCCATCCCAACAGAGGGAGATCACACACTGTTCCTGAACAAGCTTGTTCTGTTCCCAGCTCAGCTTGCTCTGTGCGAATACAGCCAACTGGAACACAACTTTGGTCCATCTGACCTGCCATAAACATATTGGTTCAGATCTCAGACCTGTCGCTGCTATGTATTCACCACCTGTATCCCAGCCTCCCTCTGCCTGCTGCCTGTTCTGTCATGTGATTGTACCCTGCACTGCCTCACCTGTTCTGACCTCAGTTATCTTTTATTCACAGGTGTAGAGGCCAGTCCGATTCTTATCCAGTCCCCAGAGGTTGTGAAGGTGCCTGAGGGGGCAATCGTGAGGATACAATGTGCTTTGGAAAGCAGCAATGCCAATAACACTGTGCAGAAATATAGTGTACACTGGTACCATCCACAGAATAAGAGTCATATAATATTGAGTCACTTTGTAGATGGACATGTTTACCGGGCGAGAGGTCTGTCTGATCGGTTTCAGCCGTCCAGAGATGTTGCCGGTAACAGCTACATTCTGACAGTCAGAGATGTGAAGCTCGATGACTCCGCTGTCTATATCTGTGGGATTTGGGGGACAATCTTTGGGAATGGAACCCGGCTGAATGTAACCAGTAAGTACTGTCTATCTTATATTGTGTTTATTCCAAATAACGTTACTGTACAATCAACTAGAAACATAGAAAATAGAAGCAGGAGGAGGCCATTTGGCCCTTCGAGCCTGCTCCCACATTCATTCTGATCATTGCTGATCATCAAGTTCAATACCCTGATCCCGCCTTCCCCCCCATATGTGCTGATCTCTTTAGCCGCAAGAGCGAAATCTAATTCCTTCTTGAAATTACACAACATTTTGGCCTCAACTACTTTCTGTGGGAGTGAATTCCACAGATTCACCCCTCTCTCTGGGTGAAGAAATTTCTCCTCACCTCAGTCCTCAAAGGTTTACCCCTTATTCTCAAACTGTGACCCCTAGCTCTGGACTCCCCCACCATCGGGAACATTCTTTCTGAATCTACCCTGTCTAATCCTGTTAGAATTCCACAGATTCACCACTCTCTGGGTGAAGGAATTTCTCCTCACCTAATGCTCTTTTTGGACAACTGAGTGGTAACCAGAGAGTATTGGGTAAAACTGGAGTGTATTCATCACCGTAATGAGCGGGAGAGGGCTAAAGGGTTAAGTACATTGCACAAACATGCCACACCGGTGTAGGTATGGACAGCAGGGTGTCCGAGCTTCCCAAGGGGGAGTGGCAGGATGTTAATGACCAAACTTAAACCCAACCCGCCCAAATTTGTAATTGACAACGGTTGGCACGGTGGACTTCAGCTATGGAGATGTTGGCATTGTTCTCCTGAGAGCAGAGAAGGTTCAGAGGAGATTTAATGAGGTGTTTGAAATCACGCAAGGTTTTGATAAAGAGGCGCAGTTCGAGTGGCTGTAGACTCAGGGAGCAGATTGAAGATCATTGGCAGAAGAGCCAATGGAGGAAGTTTGTTCAATGCAACAAAGTTGTTGTGATTAGGAATGAGTTTTGCTACAGGGCAGTGGAGAGAGAGACGCAATAATAACTTTCATCGGATCAATACTTGAAAGAAGAACTGCACGGTCGGTGAAAAGACAATTGGTGGAGGCTGGAGGTGAAAGTGGGAATAATTGATTACCGTTTGGAAAATGTTAATCCAGTCGCCATGGGTCACATGGTCATCCACAATTCTGCTGCCCACCACTTAGCTCACAGCAAGTCCCTTTCCCCATCGTCCCTCTGCTCCCAAACGGACAAGCAAATTCAAAATCAAAACATTTGTTTCCTTGTTTTCAAATCATGTCATGGCCTAGACCCTCCGTATGTCTGTCATCTCCCCCAGACCCAAAAGCCCTCCAATATATCAACACGCATCCAGCTTGGAGTATAGTGTTTCATTCTGGTCGCCACACTACCAGAAGGATGTGGAGGCTTTAGAGAGGGTGCAGAAGAGATTTACCAGGATGTTGCCTGGTATGGAGGGCATTAGCTATGAGGAGAGGTTGAATAAACTTGGTTTGTTCTCACTGGAATGACGGAGGCTGAGGGGCGACCTGATAGAGGTCTACAAAATTATGAGGGGCATAGACAGAGTGGATAGTCAGAGACTTTGTCCCAGGTTGGAAGAGTCAATTACTAGGGGGCATAGGTTGAAGGTGCGAGGGGCAAGGTTTAGAGGAGGTGTACGAGGGAAGGTTTTTACACAGAGGGTAGTGAGTGTCTGGAACTCGCTGCTGGAGGAGGTGGTGGAAGCCGGGACGATAGTGACATTTAAGGGGCATCTTGACAAATACATGAATAGGATGGGAATAGAGGCATACAGACCCAGGAAGTGTAGAAGATTTTAGTTTAGACGGGCAGCATGGTCGGCGCAGGCTTGGAGGGCCAAAGAGCCTGTTCCTGTGCTGTACTTTTCTTTGTTCATTGTTCCTATCCTCATATGCATCGCCGATTTGAATCACTGTCATTGGTGGCTGTGCCTTCTGGGATCTGTGCCCTGATCTCCGGAATTCCCTCCCTGCACCTCTCCTCTTCCTCTTCCTCCTCTTTCAGCCATTTCCTCATTTAAAACACTCCATAGAATCATCTTCCGCCAAACCTCGGGGTCGCAGGAGCTAATACCTCCTGATGTGGCTCCTGTTGAGCACATAGAGATGTTTTATGTTGTTAAAGGTTGCTATAGAAATAAAAGTTGTCTCAATCTAAAACAATCGCAACTGGTAGAGTCTTATCATCTTCATTCTATGCTTAACTCCTAACTCCTGCTACTTCGACATTGCCTTCGAGCACCGGGAATGATTTGGAACCTTCAGACTGGTGTTTAACTTGTTGATATTTTTCTCTGAAAGGTGCGAATGCTCCAGTCCTTATCCAGTCTCCGAGTCTGGAACATGTCACAGAGGGTCAGACTGCACGGTTACAGTGCACCATGCGGAACGCCACAGTGACACACACCGATGTTCACTGGAACCGGGAGCTGCCAGGGAAAGATATGGAGAGGGTTTTAACACATGATATAAAGAACAACACACAACGGAGTCCGGGTTTCACTGAGCGTTTCCATCCTTCCCGAGACACGTCCAATAAAACCTTCATCCTGACAATCAGCAACGTGCAGCCCAGTGACACTGCCGTCTATTACTGCTCAGTGTGGGGAGATATCAGTGGGAATGGATCGCAACTGAGTGTAACCAGTAAGTACAGTTTCCATTGCAGGAAAACTGTTCTCTGCATTGGACATTATTTTGCACAATAGAACTGGAAAATATCCTGAATATCCATCCAGGCAACGTCCTAACGCCAGCGTGGGAACGGTGGCGTTTTACGGCCAACAATAATTTGGCACAAAATGGCCATGGATCCTTCGTTTGGCTGGGGGCGAGTAGGCTAGCATGCCGGGAGCATAGAGCAGCCGGCTCTAGCTGCCGATACGGCCGGAGAATTGCCGGGTCCGTGGTCACGTATACGCACAGTGGCGGCCTCCAGCGGCCGTGTAATATGGCGCTGGCCGCTCACGGACCCCGCCTGCCAAATAGTGCCCCACTTTGGTCAGGCCCCCGACCCCCAGATCCCCTGCCAAAGTCCTCCCTGCCCGCGGATTGCCCCCCCCCCCCCCCCCCGCAGACTGTGGCGGCGCTGGACTGAGTCCACAGCCTCCACGCCGAGTTCCTGAAACTAAATAGCATGAGAGACCCACGCCGTCGGGAACTGGGCCGGTTCGGGGTGGAGCATCCATCGGGGGAGGGCCTGAGGTAACGTCCTGAGGCCGTCGATACGCCGTGCGGTGTATTCACCACTTTGGAGGGGGTGGAGCATTGCAAAACGGCGTCGCCCCCGATTTCGGCGCCAACGGTGGCTCTCCGGCCGATTGCCGAATGCGGAGAATCCTGTCCTCAATGTTTGAAGTAGCTGACCCTGTAAGTCTGGCCTCTGTGTTGTAGTGTTGGACGTGGGACTGAGTGGAGAGCTGAAACGTGTCTGGATCATTGTGGGAGCTGTGCTGGGAATTTCTCCCATTCCTGGAGCTGTTATTCTTTTCTGGATCAGCCGAAATCGCTTCAGGAAACAACAATCCTGTAAGTTGAAATAAATACTTTATTAACGTGATATAACATAGTCTGAGAGAATGTATCCGTGAATTGAGGTTAAATTAGATTAACCGCCAGAAATAGATGTTTGATTGGAAATTGGAAACATCCATTGCCACCCAATTATAAATCTTCTGGCGCATCATTTAGCAGAATAATCTCAGTGTTGATATCTTCAATGTTGTCTCTTTCAGCCTGTCCCCATCATACTGGCGATAGTATCTTGGTCCCAGATTACGAAAATATTTCTCATTATAGACACGCACAGGTGAGTTGAATTGACTAAGACTTGTTCTGCTACAGGATTGAAGATGGGGGTGAAGATTTTATTGACCTTTACCCTCTCTCCAATAATGCTCATTTTCTGATTGAGTAGGTCTGGACAATAATAATAATAATCTTTATTATTGTCGCAAGTCGACTTACATTAAAACTGCAATGACGTTACTGTGGAAAGCCCCTAGTTGCCACACTCCGGCGCCTGCTCGGGTACACGGAGAATTCGGAATGTCCAATCCACCTAACAGCACGTCTTTCGGGACTTGTGGGAGGAAATCGGAGCACCCGGAGGAAACCCACGCAGACACGGTGGACATAGAACATAGAACATAGAACAGTACAGCACAGAACAGGCCCTTCGGCCCTCGATGTTGTGCCGAACAATGATCACCCCACTTAAACCCACATACCCGTAACCCAACAATCCCCCCATTAACCTTACACTACGGGCAATTTAGCATGGCCAATCCACCTAACCCGCACATCTTTGGACTGTGGGAGGAAACCGGAGCACCCGGAGGAAACCCACGCGCACACGGGGAGGACGTGCAGACTCCACACAGACAGTGACCCAGCCAGGAATCGAACCTGGGACCCTGGAGAATGCGCAGACTCCACACAGACAGTGATCCAAGCCGGGAATCAAACCGGGGACCCTGGTGCTATGAATCAACAGTGCTAACCATTGTGTACCATACTGCCCAAGTGGGTGAAGATCCATTATGGTCCTGGTCACCTATAGTCTGGTCCGTGGTTTCCAAGTGTCATGGAAGTGTCCCTTTAAGAAATGTTCTGTATTATCACACGGCTTCAGTGATGTCATTGTGTGGGTGGAGCTGGGCTGTGGCTCTGGGGTTTACTTTCAGTTTACACAGTTGTAAGCTGGATTCAGACAAAGAAGGTTTCTCTTCCCTCTCTCTCTCTCTCTCTCTCTCTCTGTGTGGTAAAAGATGTCCAGATCGCTTGATAATTTAAAAGTGATAACTGTTTTCTGGAAAGATTTCAAACCTGCTGTTTTGGTAAAAGGGTTTTTCTGGTTTATTGGATGATGTTATCAAATTGAAACAGTTGAAAAGGAAGTTATTCAGGGTTACATATATATAGCACTGTAGCAGTGTGGGATATGTATGTTTGTAGGTGATAAAATGCTTACTGTGTGTGTCCATAGAAACGTTAACTGAATTGGTAGAATAAACTTTGTTTTTGATTAAAAGTGCTTAAGGACTCTGTTGAATAACAGCTGAAAGGCAGGTCCTTCTGCTCCTCATAACCAAAATCTATAAACAGTTTTGGGTCAGGTGAATTCCATGATATATTTTGGAGTTTTCTGAACCCTGGCCCGTAACACAAGGTCCCACCCAACGGGCAGCACTACACCGAAGCACAGATTGGTGTGGCAATGTGAATGAAGCAAAAGAGGGTGATCTGGGCTCTCTAATCAGGGTTGCCAACTGTGATTAAATGTATTCCTGGAGGCATTTTCACATGCCCCCCCCCTCCCCCCCATTAGTCAGACAACACACCCACCCTTGTGAAGTATGGCCACCTTACACCAACCCAAACGTAAAAAGATTCATGACCCTATTGGGTGAAGCTTGAATGTCAAACAAACAAACTTTACCCCCACCCGGCACCCCTACGGGCATGAGGCGGGTTCTCAGCCAGCCCCTCATTCTATACCACCTTCCTCAACCAGGCACTTAGTGCCTTTGATCAAGGGGCACCTTCCCGAATCTGTGTTAGGAAAACAAACATTTATATTGCCAAACATTAGAAATAATATCTAGATTTAATACGGTTTAGTTGAGTGGAAAGGTAAAAATTATGGTTAGATTCATGCTAGACAAAGGCATGCGGGTTGGTTAATGTCCAATTGCATGGTGACATAGTGGTTAGCACTGTTGCTTCACAGCGTAGGGTCCCAGGTTCGATTCCCGGCTTGGGTCACTGCCTGTGCGGAGTCTGCATGTTCTCCCCGTGTCTGCGTGGGTTTCCTCCGGGTGCTCCAGTTTCTTCCCACAAGTCCCGAAAGAAGTGCTTGTCAGGTGAATTGGACATTCTGAATTCTCCCTCAGTGTACCTGAACAGGAATGTGGCGACTAGGGGCGTTTCACAGTCACTTCATTGCAGTGTTAATGTCAGCCTACTTGTGACATTAATAAAGTTTATTATTATTACTGTGCTTTTATTTTGCAGAGAGAGGGCTATGGTGTGAATAATAAATAAAAGTCATGAATTTGGGAGTGTTGCTTAGCAACTGGAGCCTTGTAAGGTAGAGAAGCTTTTAAGTTTAAAGTTAGCTAATTTGATTGCAGTTGGAGATAGGTAGTACGGGAGAAGGCAGCTCTCACACCTCTGCTAGAAGGAGTTGGTTTTAAACAGGGAACATTTCTCTCAGTCTTGTTGGAAGATAAGCCAAACTATGGAGTAATGGTTAAGAAACCAAATGCCAAAAATCTAGAGTCAAGCTCATGAAGGAACTAGAGGTAAATGACCAAAAAGTCTGGAGTTGAGTGAGTAGAGACCAAGGTATTATTCAGGCGAATTCAAGGAGAGTAAACAAACTGTTCTGAGTTAAAGAGACAATTGCAGTAACTGGGTTTTAAACTAGTAAACCGGCCTTCAAAAGTAAGCCAAACAGCTGATGCCATTTTAATAGAGTCTGAGATTCGAGAGTTCAAGCAATTTTCAGCAGTTCGTACAGCAGGCCAGAGATAAGCCGGGATTCTCCGTGCTGTAATCGGGAATTTTGATTGGGCGGAGAATGCGATTGGTGCCGGGCGGCAGACCGCACCCAAGTCTCCGCTCCCACGTCAGTGCTACCCTGCATTAGTACTAACCACAATGTTTATAAGCACTTGATTAATAACCCCTGACCACAACTGTGGCTGGCTTAGCACATTGGGCTAAACAGCTGGCTTGTATTGCAAAACAATGCCAGCAGGGCAGGTTCAATTCCCATACCGGCCTCCCTGAACAGGCGCCAGAATGTGACGACTAGGGGCTTTTCACAGTAACTTCATTGAAGCCTACTCATGACAATAAGTGATTATTATTATTACCAAAGCAGCAAAGTGGTTTCACTTCCTCTTTTCTTGCAGCTGAAAGGACTGAGCTCCCTTTGATGTGGTCCCACAGGCTGGCTTCACAGGGATCCGGTGCATCCCAATCTCAAAGTGACAGGAAACGCTGCCCCCTCCCCATTGGAGCTTCAGGGCCGACCCTCCACCATCCTCGCAGACATCAACCCAATCTACCTTCCCTCCCCCGCCAACCCCCATAAGGATCGTTGGCATCAGAGCCTCGGGGCCCCTCAATGAGTTTCCCTTTGGAAGTACCCCACCCTCTCGATGCCATGTCCCCGATTGCCCAGGGGGTCCACTGTCCTCCGAGCCCTGCCCCCCCGGGCGTGGTCGCCACGTCTGGTCTCCGATGGTGGAGACCAGTAGTGATTCCCGCTGTGCCGACGGGGTGGACGATACCGGGAGCCGGGAGGGCCGGCAGCGGTGAGGGCCGGCAGCGTTGAGGGCCGGGAGCGGTGAGGGCCGGGAGCGGTGAGGCAGCGGTGAGGGCCGGCAGCGGTGAGGGCTGGGAGTGGTGAGGGCCAGCAGCGGTGAGGGCCGGGAGCGGTGAGGGCCGGGAGCGGTGAGGCAGCGGTGAGGGCCGGGAGCGGTGAGGGCCGGGAGCGGTGAGGGCCGGGAGCGGTGAGGGCCGGGAGCGGTGAAAGCCGGCAGCGGTGAGGGCCGGCAGCGTTGAGGGCCGGGAGCGGTGAGGGCCGGCAGCGGTGAGGGCCGGGAGCGGTGAGGGCCGGGAGCGGTGAGGCAGCGGTGAGGGCCGGCAGCGTTGAGGGCCGGGAGCGGTGAGGGCCGGGAGCGGTGAGGGCCGGGAGCGGTGAGGGCCGGGAGAGGTGAGGCAGCGGTGAGGGCCGGGAGCGGTGAGGCAGCGGTGAGGGCCGGCAGCGTTGAGGGCCGGGAGCGGTGAGGGCCGGGAGCGGTGAGGGCCGGGAGCGGTGAGGGCCGGGAGCGGTGAGGGCCGGCAGCGGTGAGGCAGCGGTGAGGGCCGGGAGTGGTGAGGGCCGGGAGCGGTGAGGGCCGGGAGCGGTGAGGGCTGGGAGCGGTGAGGGCCGGGAGCGGTGAGGCAGCGGTGAGGGCCGGGAGCGGTGAGGGCCGGGAGCGGTGAGGGCCGGGAGCGGTGAGGGCTGGGAGCGGTGAGGCAGCGGTGAGGGCCGGGAGCGGTGAGGGCCGGGAGCGGTGAGGCAGCGGTGAGGGCCGGGAGCGGTGAGGGCCGGGAGCGGTGAGGGCCGGGAGCAGTGAGGGCCGGAAGCGGTGAGGGCCGGGAGCGGTGAGGCAGCGGTGAGGGCCGGGAGCGGTGAGGGCCGGGAGAGGTGAGGGCCGGGAGCGGTGAGGGCCGGGAGCGGTGAGGGCCGGGAGCGGTGAGGCAGCGGTGAGGGCCGGGAGCGGTGAGGGCCGGGAGCGGTGAGGGCCGGCAGCATTGAGGGCCGGGAGCAGTGAGGCAGCGGTGAGGGCCGGCAGCGTTGAGGGCCGGCAGCGTTGAGGGCCGGGAGCGGTGAGGGCCGGGAGCGGTGAGGCAGCGGTGAGGGCCGGGAGCGGTGAGGGCCGGGAGCGGTGAGGGCCGGGAGTGGTGAGGGCTGGGAGCAGCGAGGCTGGGAGCGGTGAGGGCCGGCAGCGTTGAGGGCTGGGAGCGGTGAGGGCTGGGAGCGGTGAGGGCTGGGAGCGGTGAGGCAGCGGTGAGGGCCGGGAGCGGTGAGGGCCGGGAGCGGTGAGGGCCGGGAGCGGTGAGGGCTGGGAGCAGCGAGGGCCGGGAGCGGTGAGGGCCGGGAGCGGTGAGGGCCGGGAGCTGTGAGGGCCGGGAGCGGTGAGGGCCGGGAGCGGTGAGGGCCGGCAGCGGTGAGGGCCGGGAGCGGTGTTGGCCGGCAGCGTTGAGGGCTGGGAGCGGTGAGGGCTGGGAGCGGTGAGGCAGCGGTGAGGGCCGGGAGCGGTGAGGGCCGGGAGCGGTGAGGGCCGGGAGCGGTGAGGGCTGGGAGCAGCGAGGGCCGGGAGCGGTGAGGGCCGGGAGCGGTGAGGGCCGGGAGCGGTGAGGGCCGGGAGCGGTGAGGGCCGGCAGCGGTGAGGCAGCGGTGAGGGCCGGCAGCGGTGAGGGCCGGGAGCGGTGAGGGCCGGGAGCGGTGAGGGCCGGGAGCGGTGAGGGCTGGGAGCGGTGAGGGCCGGGAGCGGTGAGGGCCGGGAGAGGTGAGGCAGCGGTGAGGGCCGGCAGCGGTGAGGGCCGGGAGCGGTGAGGGCCGGGAGCGGTGAGGGCCGGGAGCGGTGAGGCAGCGGTGAGGGCCGGGAGCGGTGAGGGCTGGGAGCGGTGAGGGCCGGGAGCGGTGAGGGCCGGGAGCGGTGAGGGCTGGGAGGGGTGAGGGCCGGGAGCGGTGAGGGCCGGGAGCGGTGAGGGCCGGGAGCGGTGAGGGCCGGGAGCGGTGAGGGCCGGGAGCGGTGAGGGCCGGGAGCGGTGAGGCAGCGGTGAGGGCCGGGAGCGGTGAGGGCTGGGAGCGGTGAGGGCCGGGAGCGGTGAGGGCCGGGAGCGGTGAGGGCCGGGAGGGGTGAGGGCCGGGAGCGGTGAGGGCCGGGAGCGGTGAGGGCCGGGAGCGGTGAGGGCCGGGAGCGGTGAGGGCCGGGAGCGGTGAGGGCCGGGAGCGGTGAGGCAGCGGTGAGGGCCGGGAGCGGTGAGGGCCGGGAGAGGTGAGGGCCGGGAGCGGTGAGGGCCGGGAGCGGTGAGGGCCGGCAGCGACTGCCCCGATCCCCCCCCACCGCCCCAATCCCCCCCACACCCCCCCAATCCCCCCCACTGCCCCAATGCCCCCCCCCACCGCCCCAATCCCCCCCCCACCCCATTCACAATCCGACTGTACCCCGTGTGTTGTTGAATCCGATCTGTTTGCGTTTCTTCTCCAATTTTTACAATTTTATTTTGTTACAGAAATCAGATGATCTCCAGGTTGACGCTAATCTGATTTATATGGTAACAAACTTAAACTTACTAAATTGAGTGATTCCAAACAACAATTTACTGTGACAATGTCCATTAATGTTTGTTCTCTCTCCTTTCTGTCGCTCAGAATGTGTCTGCACAAAGTAAAGCTCCTTCGCGATGATGCTGCAGGTCAGTCCCGGTTACATATCTATGGGCGATAAAGAGGATACGTTCACTCTGTAGATCTGTAGATCTGTGAGTCTCCCCCGTTATCACTGCCAGCGCTCCCATTCACTGCAACGGCAGTGACTGGACACTGATCGTTTCCGGGCCTGATAGAGTTAACAATACCTGCGGCAATAACTAAGTTAACAATACCTGCGGCAATAACTAAGGGAAGGTTTTAAATAACAGGTTTGAGATTGAATGGAATGGGATTCAGATTGTCCAATATTAATATATAATCATTTGTTGGGAGGTGGGAAGTGGGAAGTGGGGGGGGGGGGGGGGGGCGATTGGGACCAAGGTGGGCAGATGGGATTAGGAAACTGCACACGAGGAGGATAAACTCCAACGCAGACTCGTGTCTTTAAGACAGAGATAGATAGATTCTTGATTAATGAGGGGATCAGGGGTTATGGGGAGAGGGCAGGAGAATGGGGATGAGAAAACTATCAGCCATGATTGAATGGCGGAGCACACTCAATGGGCCGAATGGCCTAATTCTGCTCCTGTGTCTTATGGTCTTATGGTTGAGCAATCAGTGTTCGAATTTCTATGTCCAACCAGAGTGCTGTTCTAAGTTAATTTATCACCATTAATAATGCGTCTTTCCAGTGAGAGGCTGAATTCCTGCTCACCCACGATGATCTCAGAATCCCAAGATTGGTGCCAAATCGTCTTTAGGGTATAGTGATTAATAAATGTGCTGGAGGAGGTTGTGAGGGGAGATTGGAGGGGATGGCTGGTGTGTGTCGGGGCTGTTCCATCAAATTACAAACGATACTGGCATTTACAGATAACCAAAAACGTCAGACAATGAGTAAACTGTGAGGAGATAGTAGGGGTAATGGGCTGAAGGGAGCTGGGACTATTATAGGGGCATTAAATGTAGGGAGGACCAAAGGCCATGGTTCCCATTCCTATCCCCATTCCCTGATAACTGACTTTGCACATTTCATGGCCTGGAGCAGATTTATTCTTTCAGTGGGATGTGGGGATCGCTGGGCAAAGAATAACATTTGTTGCCCATTACTAATTACCCTTGAACTGTCACACTGGGATATTTCAGAGGGCAGCAAAGAGTCAATCACATTGCTGTGGGTCTGGAGTCACATGTAGGCCAGACCGGGTAAGGACGGCAGATTTCCTTCCCTAAAGGACATTAGTGACCCAGATGGTTCTTTCCAACAATTGACGACAGTTGTCACGGTCGCTATAACTGTGACTAGCTTTCAGTTCCCCATCATTTAATTTAAATTTCCCCGGCTGCCATGGTGCGATTTGCACCCATGTCCCCAGAGTGTCCTCCTGAGCTTCTGGATAATTCCAGTCCAGTGGCATTATCACAACATCACCATCTCCCCTGTTTGAACCTACGGCCCACATTTCAGCCCAGAATGAGCATCTGACCACAAATTGGCAACACCGTAAAGACTACCTACCACTTCCTCCTCATCGTCGCACAATCCTTCCTCTGCACATTCCCGCTGGATTCCTCATCCATGCGTCAAACTCCCGATTTGACAATTCCGATGTGCTTCCCATCTTCCGCTCTATAAACTCAAGCTGACCGTGAGCTACTTCGCACCAAGTCCTCTTCCCCTGTCACCCCGGCTCTCATGGGCTGATGCTGTTCAGCAACTCCTCAATTCTCCAATTTTCAAATCACTCCACGCCTTTGCCCCTCCTGATCTCTATAATCTCCTCCAGTCCTCCCAAGATCTCTGCCTCCTCTGATTCTGGCCTCTTGAACACCCTGATTTTAATCACTCTGCTATTACTGACTGTACACTGCTGTCTGAGTTCCAAACTCAGGAAATCCTTCCCTAAACCTCTCCATCCCACCGAATTCCTTTCAGACACTCCTTCCCTCTTTGAGCCAGCATTTGGTGATCGGGATTCTCCCCTACCCGGCCGGGGGGGGGGGGGGGGGGGGGGGGTGTCTCGGCGGGAGGGAGTGGCGTGAATCACTCCGGCGTCAGGCCGCCCCAATGGTGCGGAAGTCTCCGCACCTTTGGGGGCCAAGCCCTAACCTTGAGGGGCTCGGCCCGCGCCGGAGTGGTTGGAGCCCCACCGGCCGGCGGGAATGGCCTTTGGCGCCATGGCAGCCGGGGCCGAAGGGACTTCGCCGGCCGGCAAAAGTCCGCGCAGGCGCCGGAGCGTCAGCGGCCGCTGGCGTCATCCCCGCACATGCGCAGGGGAGGGGGTCACTTCCACGTCTGCCATGGTGAAGGCTATGGCGAACGCGGAAGGAAAAGAGAGCCCCCACTGCACAGGCCCGCCCTCCAATCGGTGGGCCCCGATCACGGGCCAGACCACCGTCGGGGCACCCCCCCGGGTCAGATCGCCCCGCACCCCCCCCCCCCCCCCCCCCCCAGGACCCCGGAGCCCGCCCGCGCCGCCTGGTCCCGCCGGTAAGGTAGGTGGTTTAATTCCCGTCGACGGGATCGGCATGACAGCGCCGGGACTTCGGCCCATCGCGGGCCGGAGAATCGCCGGGGGGGGGGGGGGGGCGATAGGCACGGCGCGATTCCCGTCCCCGCCGAATCTCTGATGCCGGAGACTTCGGGAGACGGCAGGGCCGGGATTCACACCGGCCCCCGGCGATTCTCCGACCCGGTGGGGGGTGTCGGAGAATCCTGCCCAATATCTCTCTGTGGCTCTAACTGTCCCTGGGTATTCAGTTAAATAAATACAAATAATAAATAAATGCTAATTATTTTGAAACATGAGGTTGTTGCAGATAACTGGTCCTCACCTTATTTCCAATCGTATTTAATAGACGTTCAGCATCTATTCAAGTCTTGAATACAATCGGAACAGCGTTTGAAGACTCTCCCTCATCATGACCCTTGGCTGCAGTCTGTTTTCCAGAACTCACCGACGCACTCCCACTTCTTCATCCGCGTTCAATGGACAGTGAACTGGGTCAAATCTTCATCTCCAGTGTTTCATGAAATCTTCTCCAGACGTGACATTGCTGCCCAAAAGCGAAGACCATCTCTCTTCAGATGTATAGGACGCTGATCAGAGCCCATCTTGAATACCAGAGAACATAGAACATACAGTACAGAAGGAGGCCATTCGGCCTATCGAGTCTGCACTGACCCACTTAAGCCCTCACTTCCACCCTATCCCCGTAACCCAATAACCCCTCCTAACCTTTTTTGGTCACTCAGTGCAATTTAGCATGGCCAATCCCCCTAACCTGCACGTCTTTGGACTGTGGGAGGAAACCGGAGCACCCGGAGGAAACCCAGGCAAACACGGGGAGACGGTGCAGACTCCACACAGACAGTGACCCAGCGGGTAATCGAACCCGGGACCCTGGCGCTGTGAAGACACAGTGCTAACCACTGTGCTACCGTAATTGCCATCACTTAACATAGAACATAGAACAGTACAGCACAGAACAGGCCCTTCGACCCTCGATGTTGTGCCGAGCAATGATCACCCTACTCAAACCCACGTATCCACCCTATACCCGTAACCCAACAACCCCCCCCCCCCCCACCCAACCTTACTTTTTAGGACACTACTGCAATTTATCATGGCCAATCCACCTAACCCGCACGTCTTTGGACTGTGGGAGGAAACCGGAGCACCCGGAGGAGGACGTGCAGACTCCGCACAGTCAGTGACCCAGCCGGGAACCGAACCTGGGACCCTGGAGCTGTGAAGCATTTATGCTAACCACCATGCTACCCTGCTGCCCCTGGGCATCAGACCTCAGGAGAGATGTACTGGCCTCGAGCTGGGTAAAGGGGGGTGGGCAGCTGGGGAAACGGGACATTTCGGAGAATAGGACCAGAATGAGCATGTTTACATTATGAGCTCCGGTCCCATTAACTTGATTTGTATTCCCTGGAGTTTAGGTCTGAGTGATGATTTAAGTGAGGTCATTAATACAATGAAGGGAGTTGATAAAATGGCCGGAATTCTCCGCTCATTGCGATTGACTTTTCCTGTGGGCAGTGCCCAGGGTGGTTACAATGAGAAATCCCATTAACAAGCAGCGAGAGTAGAGAATCCCGCCGTTAGCGTACAGCGCCCCATGCCCCCCACCTCCGCACCCCTCCCCCCCCGCTGGATACACGTGGCTGGGAGTCCGGAGAATCCAGCTCAGCAATTCCAGAGAAATTAATTCCTCTGGCTGGGGAGTCTGGACAAGCGATCAGAATGATTAACCCCAGTTCGGTCAGTTAGAAACGAGGGAAGCTTGAGGACGGAAAGTGAGTTAACCATTTCCTGGAGCATGAATTGAGCCGGTGTTACCCCTTCCCTGGCTGTGAGTGAGCATCAAGACTCTCCTGCAGCTTTCTGCGAGTTACAGTTTGCTGATTAATGATCACCATTTGGAATTTGGATTCTATGCGGCCGTACTCTCAGTTTGTACAGGCAGTAACCAGAATGTTGTCTTTGTCCCTGCTCTGTTTCCTGTCCGAGGCCATTGGCAAGCAGCTGGTCACAGATCTTGCGACATACCTACCCTGAGACAGGGCTGGAATTTTCAGCTGACCAACCCACCTTCCCTCACTGCCCCACTCCATCCCATGACTGTGCTGAAACGTGAGGGAGCGAGGGGGGAGCAGGGTTTAAAACCGGGCGGAATGGCATGGGAAACCTCTGCTGGTATTTTACCAGTAGCAGGGTAGAGAGTGAGTACCCCACTCCCTCTCAGACCAATTGAGACCCTTAAGTGGCCAGTTAATGGCCACCTCAGGGTCTTTTCTCATCACCACTGGTATTTTACCAACAGCAGGATGGTTAAGTGGCACTTTGCCACTTAGGGAGGTCACTCAGTCCAACTTGCAGCCTCTCTGCATGTTTGTGATGTGAATCTTTCCCTTCGATTCTGGTACCATGTGCTCACCCCCCAGAAACCCCCAGTAGCAATAGCCGGCATGGCTGTAAGATCCCACCCTCATCCCCAGCCCTTTAATCATCCACCCATAACCCGCATCTCACCAGGGCCTGCCTGATTGGATCCCGTCGCCCCCAACCTTGCTCGCCAGCACTCCAGAACTCCTCCATTGTGGCTGGTCTGGGATCTGCTGCAGCTCCAGCACTGGCCACCTCTCCCGGTGGCACTGCTGGGGGTGCTGCTCAGCCTCTGATTGGCTGACTGCGCTCGGTAGCAGGGCATTGTGCTCCAGAGGTGCAGAGGCTGGTTTAGCACAGTGGGCTAAACAGCTGGCTTGTAATGCAGAAAAAGGTCAGCAGCGCATGTTCAATTCCCCTTTCCAGCCTCCCCAAACAGTTGCTGGAAAGTGGCGACCAGGGGCTTTACACAGTAACTTCACTGAAGCCGACTTGTGACAAAAAGCGATTATTATTATTAGAACCTGTGACTACAGGAATTTAATTGTCTGTCAAATCGGGTTGTGGTTTCTAGGGTCATAGAACATAGAACATAGAACATAGAACAGTACAGCACAGAACAGGCCCTTCGGCCCTCAATGTTGTGCCGAGTAATGATCACCCTACTCAAACCCACGTATCCACCCTATACCCGTAACCCAACAACCCCCCCTTAACCTTACTTTTTTTATTAGGACACTACGGGCAATTTAGCATGGCCAATCCACCTAACCCGCACATCTTTGGACTGTGGGAGGAAACCGGAGCACCCGGAGGAAACCCACGCACACAGGGGGAGGACGTGCAGACTCCACACAGACAGTGACCCAGCCAGGAATCGAACCTGGGACCCTGGAGCTGTGAAGCATTTATGCTAACCACCATGCTACCCTGCTGCCCCTCAATGGGGAAAGGTTCAACACCTTTGTCAAATCGATCCCAACTCCACCTTTTCCAGTCCCTTCTTATAACTGAAGTTCCTCATCTCTGATAAAGTTCTGGTCAATCTCTCCTGTCCAAAGTACCCAACATTCTTCCTAAATTGCAAAACCCAGGACTGGCGATTAAGTTGCAGCCGGGTCTGCATCCCAGTGGTTTATACAGAGTTTGGGAGCTCTCGATTTGTTCAGCTATCTCTAAAGATTTGAGTTTGTAAATCCCCAGGGTCTCTCTATTCCGGGACCCTCTTTAGAATTCTACCTCCTCTGGGGTTTGTATTGTCCGTCATATACTTCCCACCAGGTATTGACCATTTCAGAGGCCAGGAGTCTGTCCATTCCACCAGCCTGGATTTGCTCTCCGAGAGTCTGCTATTATCCTCCTCACACTTTGCCACATATCTGACTTTTGTGTCATCTGCAAATTGTGAAATTGTGCTCTGCACGCCTAAATCCTGACCATAATAGATCTGAAACAGAACCACGTTCCGAATACTGACCTCTGGGGGTCACCAGTGTACACTCCACTACAGCCTGAGAAACAACACTCACCCCAACCCTCTGCTTTCTCTCCCTTGCCCAATTTCAGCTCTTCATTTGTTTATTTTATTATTTTGGGGGAAGTGGGCGTCGCTGTGTCTTGGCCAACATTTGTTGCCCATCCCTAGATTCCTTTGAGCAGGTGGTGGTCAGTTATCTTCCTGAACCACTGAAAGTGTAGGTACACCCACTGTGCTGTTAGGGAGGGAGTTCCAGGATGTTGCCCCAGCGACAGTGAAGGAACGGCCGATATATTTCCCAGTCAGGGTGGTCAGTGAGTCGGAGGGGAACCTCCAGGTGGTGGGGTTCCCAGGTATCTGCTGCTCTTGTCCTTCTAGATGGTAGCGGTCGTGGGTTTGCAAGGCGCTGCCTAAGGAAACTCGCTGAGTTGCTTATTTCCAAACTGATCCCAACCATTTAATCCTGTGGGAGGTTCAGTTTTGCTAATAAGTCTATTTTGTGATAATTCATCACTTTTTGAAAGTCCTCACACACATCTACTCCAACCCCCTCACTGTCTGTCACTTCAGCCAATTTAGGCAGATGTGGTTTGCCTTTCATCAATCTAACTGGCTGTTATTTATGAAGCCAGGTTTACAGTGTCGTCGACACTGACTATAAATTTCCAATCTTCTTTCGGCTCCGGTGGTCCCAGAGGAACTGCAAATGTTACATCCTTGTTCAAAAACGGGTTTGAGAATAAGCCCTGCCCCCATGCCCACATGACTGTTGAGCAGTGAATTTAGCGGTCTCGAATCGTTAGCCCTTTTCTCTCCCTACAGATGCTGCCAGACTTGCTGAGATTTTCCAGCATTTTCTCCCACATGTCTGTTCTTGGCCTGCTGCAATGTTCCAGTGAAGCTCAACGCAAATCTTCCGGTTAGGCAGCTACAGCCTTCCGGTCTCAACATCGAATTCAATAACTTCAGATGATTCACTCTACCCCACCTCGACCCATTTGTTTTCATCCCATTTCATTTCAACTGCCTTTTACCATTTCTCTCGCTCTTGTTTTTCTTTATATATATTTACACTCCCCCCATCTTATCCCCCTTTCCTTACCCTTTCTCCCCTTTGCTCCCCCCCGCCCCCCACCCCCCATCTACATCTGATGTTAGTTTCCCTGCTGTTTGGCCTTTCACATCTTTTGTTCTCTCTGGGGACTGCCATTAACACTCTTCCTCCTTGGTATCTGTGGCCATTAGCACCCGGTTTCTCTGGGTTTCTGTGGCTATGCCTCACCTTTCATTCTCACTCCACAGTATAAATATTTCCCACTTTCTCTGTCTGTTAGCTTTGCCAAAGAGTCAACGGACTCGAAACGTTTTCTCTCCCTACAGACGCTGCCAGACTTGCTGAGATTTTCCAGCATTTTCCCTTTCGTTTCAGATTCCAGCATCCGTAGTAATTTGCTTTTATTTATTACTGAGAAATAGCCCAATGGCTACAGTTTAATTTCAGTGGTGGGGAAACTACAGGACAAATGCGGGTTAGTTAAGGAAAGCCAGTATTGATTTTTTAATCGGAAAATCTTGTTTCACTAACATGCTGGAGTTATTTGAGGAGGTAACAGAAAGGGACGATGTAAAATCTGCTGTAAACTCTCAGGTGGAAAACTCCAGTAATATCTCGGGGAGTCTGAGTGTCCATCTACTGGTCGCATGATAGAACTGTACAGACCTGACTCTCCTGTGTGAAGCCAATTCCCCAGAGGAAGACCTACAGTCCGAGGGTTCTAACGGATGGTAGTCCTTGAAAGATCCAAACTCACCGACGGTTTGCAACACCTCTCATGCTGAAGATCTCACTGCCTACAAGGAGCTCAACCTCAGCAACGGAGATCCTCAAATCTCTCATACCTCTTAATCCCTGTTATTGTTCAACCTTTCCTACCCATTCACCGTGTGTCTGTCTTGTGTGTGTCTGGGTGGAGGGTGGGAAGGTGTTTTGGGAACAGGTAGACTAATAGACCATTGTTCCATTATTTCCATTATATGTTCATCTTTTACTCTTGTTTTAAATAAACAGTTTATTAATGTTTTAATTATAAATCTGCTGCCTGTAACTCATTGGAGCAGTCAAGTGTTGAAGGAAGATACACAAATTATTGATTAATTCACAAATAGAACATAGAACAGTACAGCACAGAACAGGCCCTTCGGCCATTGATGTTATGCCGAGCTTTGTCCGAAACCAAGATCAAGCTATCCCACTCCCTGTCATCGTGGTGTGCTCCATGTCGTTTGCACTGGAGTGCTGAACTTGGTGCATTTGAGTGCTATAGTGAGAGTTTGGTGACTGAGGGAGTATAAGGGTTCATTTTTATTTAAAGTCTAGTATTTCTTTTATTTAGTTAATTAATTTAAAAGTTGCTGTTTGGTTTAGAAGAAGGTGAATTTTGGATCAGCTTTAAATAAGGTTCAACTTGTAGGTACTTGCACCTGGAGCTTGTTAATTAGTTAATTGGATTAGCCAGTTTTCCGAGGCTAGATTCACAGTATAAAAAGGATCCAGCTACAGTGCAGACTTTGTTTGCACTGGAGTCCTGAACTTAGTGCATTTGAGTGCTACAGTGAGAGTTTGGTGACTGAGGGAGTGCTGAGCTTGTGGCATTTGAGTGCTACAGTGAGAGTTTGGTGACTGAGGGAGTGCTGAGCTTGTTGCATTTGAGTGCTACAGTGAGAGTTTGGTGACTGAGGGAGTTAGGTGAGGAGGGAGTAAGGTGCTCCTTACATTTAATTTCCTATATTTATCAAAGAGCGTGAAGGGAGCCAGGAGTTTAGAGTACAGCTGACTGGAAGCAGAGTCGGAGGGCGGAGGTCCAGTTGGTCCAAGGGGCAGCTAATTCTGTAAAGTAAGAGGGGATGGAGACTAGGGCAGTTGCATGCTCCTCCTGTAGGATGTGGGTGGTGAGGGATACCACTGGTGTCCCCGCTGACTATACCTGCGGGAAGTGGACCCAACTCCAGCTCCTCAGAGACCGTGTTAGGGAACTGGAGCTGGAGCTGGATGAACTTCGGATCATCCGGGAGGCAGAGGGGGTTATCGAGAATAATTACAGGGAGGTAGCCACACCAAAGGTACTGGACAAGAGTAGCTGGGTTACAGTCAGGGGAAAGAAAACTAACAGGCAGACAGTGCAGGGATCCCTCGTGGCCATTCCCCTTCAAAACAAGTATACCGTTTTGGATGCTGTTGGGGGGGATGACCTACCGGGGGAAGGCCCCAGCGGCCAGGTCTCTGGCACTGAGTCTGGCTCTGGGGCTCAGAAGGGAAAGGGGGTGAATAGAAAAGCAATAGTAATAGGAGATTCAATGCTTAGGGGAATAGATAGGAGATTCTGTGGTCGCGAGCGAGACTCCCGGAAGGTATGTTGCCTCCCGGGTGCCAGGGCCAGGGATGTCTCGGATCGTGTCTTCAGGATCCTGAAGGGGGAGGGTGAGCAGCCAGAAGTCGTGGTGCACATTGGTACCAACGATGTAGGTAGGAAAAGGGGTGTGGAGGTAATAAACAAGTTTAGAGAGTTAGGCTGGAAGTTAAAGGCCAGGACAGACAGAGTTGTCATCACTAGTTTGTTGCCGGTGCCACGTGATAGCGAGGCTAGGAATAGGGAGAGAGTGCAGTTGAACACGTGGCTGCTGGAATGGTGTAGGAGGGAGGGCTTCAGGTATTTGGATAATTGGAGCGATTCTGGGGAAGGTGGGACCTTTACAAGCAGGACGGGTTGCATCTGAACCAGAGGGGCACCAATATCCTGGGAGGGAGGTTTTCTAGTAGTCTTCGGGAGGGTTTATACTAATTTGGCAGGGGAATGGGAACCGGACTTGTAGTCCAGCAAATAAGGAAGCCGATATTCAGGACGCCAAAGTGTGTAGTGACGCAGTGGGGAAGGTAACACTGACAAAGGAGAGTACTTGCAGGCATGGAGATGGGTTGAAGTGTGTATACTTCAATGCAAGAAGCATCAGGAATAAGGTGGGTGAACTTAAGGCATGGATCGGTACTTGGGACTACGATGTGGTGACCATCACGGAAACTTGGATAGAGGAGGGGCAGAAATAGTTGTTGGAGGTTCCTGGTTATAGATTTTTCAACAAGATTAGGGAGGATGGTAAAAGAGGTGGGGATGGGGGGTGGCATTGTTAATTAGAGATAGTATAACAGCTGCAGAAAGGCAGTTCGAGGGGGATCTGCCTACTGAGGCAATATGGGTTGAAATCACAAATAGGAAAGGAGCAGTCAACTTGTTAGGAGTTTTCTATAGGCCCCCCAATAGCAGCAGAGATGTGGAGGAACAGATTGGGAAACAGATTTTGTAAAGGTGCAGAAGTCACAGGGTAGTAGTCATGGGTAACTTCAACTTCCCAAACATTGAGTGGAAACTCTTTAGATCAAATAGTTTGGATGGGGTGGTGTTTCTGCAGTGTGTCCAGGAAGCTTTTCTAACACAGTATGTAGATTGTCCGACCAGAGGGGAGGCCATATTGGATTTAGTACTTGGTAATGAACCAGGGCAAGTGATAGATTTGTTAGTGGGGGAGCATTTTGGAGATAGTGAGCACAATTCTGTGACTTTCACTTTAGTAATGGAGAGGGATAGGTGCGTGCAACAGGGCAAGGTTTACAATTGGAGGAAGGGTAAATACAATGCTGTCAGACAAGAATTGAAGTGCATAAGTTGGGAACATAGGCTGTCAGGGAAGGACACAAGTGAAATGTGGAACTTGTTCAAGGAACAGATACTACGTGTCCTTGATATGTATGACGCTGTCAGGCAGGGAAGAGATGGTCGAGTGAGGGAACCATGGTTGAACAGAGAGGTTGAATGTCTTGTTAACAGGAAGAAGGAGACTTATGTAAGGCTGAGGAAACAAGGTTCAGACAGGGCGTTGGAGGGATACAAGATAGCCAGGAGGGAACTGAAGAAAGGGATTAGGAGAGCTAAGAGAGGGCATGAAAAATCTTTGGCAGGTCGGATCAAGGAGAACCCCAAGGCCTTTTACACATATGTGAGAAATATGAGAATGACTAGAGCGAGGGTAGGTCCGATTAAGGACAGTAGCGGGAGATTGTGTATTGAGTCTGAAGAGATAGGAGAGGTCTTGAACAAGTATTTTTCTTCAGTATTTACAAACGAGAGGGGCCATATTGTTGGAGAGGACAGTGTGAAACAGACTGGTAAGCTTGAGGAGATACTTGTAAGGAAGGAAGATGTATTGGGCGTTTTGAAAAACTTGAGGATAGACAAGTCCCCCGGGCCTGATGGGATATATCCAAGGATTCTATGGGAAGCAAGAAATGAAATTGCACAGCCGTTGGCAATGATCTTTTCGTCCTCGCTGTCAACAGGGGTGGTACCAGGGGATTGGAGAGTGGCAAATGTCGTGCCCCTGTTCATAAAGGGAATAGGGATAACCCTGGGAATTACAGGCCAGTTAGTCTTACTTCGGTGGTAGGCAAAGTAATGGAAAGCGTACTGAGGGATAGTATTTCTGAGCATCTGGAAAGGCATTGCTTGATTAGGGATAGTCAGCACGGATTTGTGAGGGGTAGTTCTTGCCTTGTAAGTCTTATTGACTTCTTTGAGGAGGTGACCAAGCATGTGGATGAAGGTGAAGCAGTAGATGTAATGTACATGGATTTTAGTAAGGCATTTGATAAGGTTCCCCATGGTAGGCTTATGCAGAAAGTAAGGAGGCATGGGATAGTGGGAAAGTTGGCCAGTTGGATAACAAACTGGCTAACCGATAGAAGACAGAGAGTGGTGGTGGATGGCAAATATTCAACCTGGAGCCCAGTTACCAGTGGCGTACCGCAGGGATCAGTTCTGGGTCCTCTGCTGTTTGTGATTTTCATTAATGACTTGGATAAGGGAGTTAAAGGGTGGGTCAGTAAATTTGCAGATGATACGAAGATTGGTGGAGTTGTGGATAGTGAGGAGGGCTGTTGTTGGCTGCAAAGAGACATAGATAGGATGCAGAGCTGGGCTGAGAAGTGGCAGATGGAGTTTAACCCTGACAAGTGTGAGGTTGTCCATTTTGGAAGGACAAATATGAATGCGGAATACAGGGTTAACGGTAGGGTTAATGGTAGGGTTCTTGGCAATGTGGAGGAGCAGAGAGATCTTGGGGTCTATGTTCATAGATCTTTGAAATTTGCCACTCAAGTGGATAGAGCTGTGAAGAAGGCCTATGGTGTGCTAGCGTTCATTAGAAGAGGGATTGAATTTAAGAGCCGTGAGGTGATGATGCAGCTGTACAAAACCTTGGTCAGGCCACATTTGGAGTACTGTGTGCAGTTCTGGTCGCCTCATTTTAGGAAGGATGTGGAAGCTTTGGAAAAGGTGCAAAGGAGATTTACCAGGATGTTGTCTGGAATGGAGAGTCGGTCTGCAGTGTGGACCTACTCTCCATTCCAGGCAACATCACGGAGAGGGGAGGGGGAGGGGAGGGGGCAGGGGAGGGGGAGGAGAGGGCAAGGGGAGGGGAGGGGGGGGGGAGGGGGAGGGGAGGGGGAGAGGGGAGAGTAGGGGGCAGGGGAGAGGGCAGGGGAAGGGGAGGGGAGGGCAAGGGAGGGGGGGAGGGGGAGGAGAGGGAGGGGAGGGGTGGAGGAAAGGGGTGGGACGGGAGGGGAGGGGGAGGGGAGGGGGAGGGGAGGGGGAGGGGGGGGGAGGGGGAGGGGGGGGGGCGAGAGGGGAGGGGGAGTGGAGGGGGAGAGGGGGAGGGGAGGGGGAGGGGAGAGGGGGAGGGTAGGGGAGGGGAGGAGTGGGAGGTGAGGGGTGGAGGGAAGGGGATTGGACGGGAGGAGAGGGGGAGGGGAGGGAGAGGGGGAGTGAAGGGGGAGAGGGGGAGGGGAGGGGGAGCGGGGAGGGGAGAGGGAGGGGAGGGGGAGGGGGAAAGGGGGAGGGGGAGGGGGAGAGGGGGAGGGGAGGTGAGGGGGAGGGGTGGAGGGGGAGGGGAGAGAGGGGGAGGGTAGGGGGAGGAGGAGGGAAGGGAAGGGGGAGGGGAGGGGAGGGAGAGGGGGAGTGGAGGGGGAGAGGGGAGGGGGAGGGGGAGGGGGAGAGGGAGGGAAGGGGGGAGGGGAGGGGTGAGAGGGGGAGGGTAGGGGGAGGGGAGGATGGAGGGAGGGGGTGAGGGGAGGGTGAAGGGTGGAGGGGAGAGGGAGGGGGAGGGGGGAGAGGGGGAGGGGTGAAGGGGAGGGTGAGGGGTGGAGGGGAGGGGGAGGGGGAGAGGGGGAGGGGGAGAGGGGGAGGGGAGGGTAGGGGAGGGGAGGAGTGGAGGGGGAGGGGAAGAGGGGGAGGGGGAGGGGAGGGGAGAGAGGGGGAGGGTAGGGGAGGGGGAGGGGGGAGAGGGGAGGGTAGGGGGAGGGGAGGATGGAGGGGGAGGGGGAGAGGGTGAGGGGAGGGGGAGGGGGAGGGGAGGGAAGGGGAGGGGGAGGGGAGGGGAGGGGTGGAGGGGGAGAGGGAGGGGGAGGGGGAGAGGGGGAGGGGAGGGTAGGGGAGGGGGGGGGGAGCGGGGAGGGGGAGAGGGGGAGGGTAGGGGGAGGGGAGGGGAGGGGGAGGGGAGGGGAGGGGGAGAGGGTAGGGGGAGAGGGAGGGAAGGGTAGGGTGGACAACACCTCCTCCACAATAGTCCTCAATACCGGTGTCCTGCAAGGCTGTGTACTTAGCCCCCTACTCTATTCCCTGTCCACACACGACTGCGTGGCAAAACTTGGTTCCAACTCCATCTACAAGTTTGCTGACGATACGACCATAGTGGGCTGGATCTCGAATAACGACGAGTCAGAATACAGGAGGGAGATAGAGAACCTAGTGGAGTGGTTGTAACAACAACAATCTCTCCCTCAATGCCAGCAAAACTAAAGAGCTGGTCATCGACTTCAGGAAGCAAAGTACTGTACACACCCCTGTCAGCATCAACGGGGCCGAGGTGGAGATGGTTAGCAGTTTCAAATTCCTAGGGGTGCGCATCACCAAAAATCTGTCCTGGTCCACTCACGTCGACGCTATCACCAAGAAAGCACAACAGCGCCTTTACTTCCTCAGGAAACTAAGGAAATTCGGCATGTCCACATTAACCTTACCAACTTTTACAGATGCACTATAGAGAGCATCCTATCGGGCTGCATCACAGCCTGGTATGGCAACTGCTCGGCCCAGGACCGCATGAAACTTCAGAGAGTCGTGAATATACCGCCCAGTCCATCACATGAACCTGCCTCCCATCCATTGTCTCCATCTACACCTCCCGCTGCCTGGGGAAAGCGGGCAGCATAATCAAGGATCCCTCCCACCTGGCTTACTCACTTTTCCAACTTCTTCCACCGGGCAGGAGATTCAGAAGTCTGAGAACACGCATGAACAGACTCAAAAACAACTTCTTCCCCACTGTCACCAGACTCCTAAATGACCCTCTTATGGACTGACCTCATTAACACTACACCCTGTATGCTTCATCCGATGCCAATGCTTATGTAGTACATTGTATATATTGTGTTGCCCTATTATGTATTCTCATGTATTTTCTTGAATTCTGTTTAATTCCCTTTTCTTCCCATGTACTGAATGATCTGTTGAGCTGCTTGCAGAAAAATACTTTTCACTGTACCTCGGTACACGTGACAATAAACAAATCCAATCCAATCCAGTGTCCAGATGTCCAGAGGCAGCTGCAGTGTCCAGTGTCCAGTGTCCAGAGGCAGCTGCAGTGCCCAGTGTCCAGTGTCCAGAGGCAGATGCAGTGTCCAGTGTCCAGTGTCCAGAGGCAGCTGCAGTGCCCAGTGTCCAGTGTCCAGAGGCAGCTGCAGTGTCCAGTGTCCAGTGTCCAGAGGCAGATGCAGTGTCCAGTGCCCAGTGTCCAGAGGCAGATGCAGTGTCCAGTGTCCAGAGGCAGCTGCAGTGCCCAGTGTCCAGAGACAGCTGCAGTGTCCAGTGCCCAGTGTCCAGAGGCAGCTGCAGTGCCCAGTGTCCAGAGACAGCTGCAGTGTCCAGTGCCCAGTGTCCAGAGACAGCTGCAGTGTCCAGTGCCCAGTGTCCAGAGGCAGCTGCAGTGTCCAGATGTCCAGGTGCAGAGGCAGATGCAGTGTCCAGGTGTCCAGGTGCAGAGGCAGCTGCAGTGCCCAGTGTCCAGTGCCCAGTGTCCAGATGTCCAGGTGCAGAGGCAGCTGCAGTGTCCAGATGTCCAGCTGCAGTGCCCAGTGTCCAGTGTCCAGTGCCCAGTGTCCAGATGTCCAGGTGCAGAGGCAGATGCAGTGCCCAGTGTCCAGATGTCCAGGTGCAGAGGCAGCTGCAGTGTCCAGGTGCCTGGAGGTTGAAAGCAGTCTCTGGTCCACTGTGCCTGGAAATCTGTACGGTTGATAATACAGCTGAGTGGGCAGCACGGTGGCACAGTGGTTAGCACAGCTGCCTCACGGCGCTGGGGTCCCAGGTTCGATCCCGGCTCTGGGGTCACTGTCCGTGTGGAGTTTGCACATTCTCCCCGTGTTTGCGTGCGTTTCGCCCCCACAACCCAAAGATGTGCAGAGTAGGTGGATTGGCCACGCTAAATTGACACTTCATTGGAAAAAATAAATTGGGTACTCTAAATTTAGCTGAATACAGACATGTTAGTCAAACAAGATAAATTACCACATTGACAGGTCCTTGCAAATAAAAACAGCTACCACCTGGAACTGTAGGTACACCCACTGTGCTGTTAGGGAGGGAGTTCAGGATTTTAACTCAATGCCAGTGAAGGAACGGCGATATATTTCCCAGTCAGGGTGGGGAGTGACTTGGAGGGGAACCTCCGGGTGGTGGGGTTCCCAGGTATCTGCTGCTCTTGTCCTTCGAGGTGGTAGAGGCCGTGGGTTTGGAAGGTGCTGCCTAAGGAGCCTTGGTGAGTTACTGCAGTGCATCTTGTAGATGGTCCACACGGCTGCCATTGTTCGTCGGGGGGGGAGGGAGAGAATGTTGAAGGTAATAGACAGGGTGCTGATCAAGCAGGGATGCCTTCCTCGGGTGTTGTCCAACAGCAAAACCAGCAGCATTTCTGGTGTTTCCCTTGAACTATTTGTTTTATGTGGAACCTTGAACTTAAATGTCACCCAATACAGATAGATAGCCCGTGTGAGGACAGTAACTGTGTGTTCTGGCGCACATTTTGTATCCACTCCCATGAGCAGGCCAGCCAACAGATTCTCTCCATTTGTAATATTTCATTTTGACCCAGTACTCCTTGTCCATCCAGCTGCCCCATTCGAGGTCAACTGGAGATTGCACAATGCCCACAGACTCTGCGACATATTTGCAAACATAAATTCATCCACATATAAATTACAGAGGCTCGGGGAGGACCTTTATTCTGAAACGATGTGTAAGGTGCTCCTGGCTATAACCCTGGTCCTCTTTGTCACAGTCGGTGAGTACGTACCTCAGTTTAGTGACGTGCCTCGTTCAATAAGGATGGGAATTTGTACTGTTCCACCCACGAATGTGGGACATGCAATCGGAAATCTCTCCCCAGCGTGAATTCCAGTAATAAAAACGGCTGAATCGCTTCAGCGAGCAGACGGCCTCCGTGAAGAAAACGTGTTTCAGGCCAATGTCCTCTCATCAGAGTTTGGGTTGGTACAGACCTGAACGCTGAACTCTGCCTCGCTCTCCCTCGCTACTCCCTGGCCGGCAGAGTATTCTCTGCACTGCTCGGCTTTTATTTCAGATTTGCAGCCTCTGTCCTATTGCACTTGTGGTTAATTCCAGTATCTGCTCCGTATGTTCTCTGCTCATGGGCTGGATTCTCTGTTTGGGAGACTAAGTCCCCACGCCGGCGTGTAAACTGATGCAAAACAGCCACCGATTCCCTGTTTTGCTGGGGGCTAGCGGGGAGGCGGCTCGAGCTGCCGATGCGGCCCTGAGCATTTCCAGTTCTCAGGCCACGCATGCTGCGGCCGCAACGTGCTTCATGGTGGATTCAGCCCGCGGACCTGGACCGCAGACGTAGTGCCCTCCCCCCCTTTGGCCGCTTGCGTGCCCCGGACCGCCCGCCCACAGTGTCCCCAGCCTGGAATGAAGCCCCCCCCCCCTTCCCGCGAACCGGCCCTCCCTCGACTGTGGCTGCGCTGGACTGACTCCACAGCTGCCTCGCGAGGTTCCCGGACGGTGTGAGCACACGAGTCCCACGCCGTTGGGAACTCGGCGAGTCGGGGCGGATAATCGGCACGTTTCAGGGAGCGGAGAACGCAGAAACCTGCGCTGCTCCCGATATTGGCCTCAAAACGGATTCTCTGCCCCGTCGCCAAACGCGATTTCAGCATGAGGGAGCGTCTGACTGCCTTCCGAGCCCAGGTTGGTTGGAAATGTCAGGTAGATATTCTCACGGCAGGATAAGTGCATGTTAAATTGTGAGTATACATTTTCACGATTTCTCAATTTCGACAGCGCAAAGTAACAGTGTGAGTTAGCAAGTTGCGAATCGACAAAGATTCTGACGGCCGATGGGTGCATGAGTATTCTGTGTCCCCAAGCTCTGCCCTTGCTGGTCACACAGGAGATGGTAATTTATCTCAGTGCGCAGGGGAAGCAGTGGTGTGGTGGTATTGTCACTGGGCTAGTAATCCAGAGACCCAGGGCAATGTTCTGGGGGCCCAGGTTCAAATCCCACCACTGCAGATGTTGGAATTTGAATTCAGTAAAAAAAGCTAAGTCTGGGATTAAAAGTCGAATGATGACCACGAAACGATTGTCATAAAAACCCATCTGGGTCACTAATTTCCTTTAGGGAAGGGGAAACCTGCCGCCCTTACCCGGTCTGGCCTACATGTGACTCCAGACCCACAGCAATGTGGTTAACTCTTTAAATAATAATAATCTTTATTGTCACAAGCAGGCTGACATTAACACTGCAATGAAGTTACTGTGAAAAGCCCCGAGTCGCCACACTCCGGCGCCTGTTCGGGTACACAGAGGGAGAATTCAGAATGTCCAATTTACCTAATAGCACGTCTTTCAGGACTTGTGGGAGGAAACCGGAGCACCCGGAGGAAACCCACACAGACACGGGCGCAGAATGTGCAGACTCCACACAGACAGTGACCCAAGCTGGGGATCGAACCTGGGACCCTGGAGCTGTGAAGCAACTGTGCTAACCACTGTGCTACCGTGCCCCTCTCAGGGATGGGCAATAAACGCTGGCCCAGCCAGCGAGGTCCACATGGTGTGAACGAATAAACAAAACCAATATAAATCACCCAGAAACTCTGAATATGGGATGACCTCAGCCCATTCTAAAACCTGACAGTGTGAAGAGGAACTGGAAATGATTATAAAGTATCTCAGTGAGGTAGAATGATTAAGGACAGCAAACAGGAAACTCTCAGTGGGGATTTGTACAGGGTCAGACATCACTGTCTTCAATCCCTAAACTCTTGTTTTACTCCCTTCTCAATAATTCGTACTGTGGTTTACCTCCTCTGAATTCCACGCACCTTCTCCAACAGTTTCCCATGTGGTAACTTGTAAAAGACGCATTTCACCATCGGCGATTTATGTTTATGCTTCAAAGGACAAAACCTTCTTTTCTGAACTCCATATTGGCTGCTTCTGAAATGTTCTTTTCACCCAGACATTTCATCATTTTGTTCAGCAAAGGGAAAGGTCATTTAGTGTGACAGGTCATCACTGGTGTTTATGCTCCACACGGCGCCCCTCTCGTACCTCAATCAGCTCACCCATTTATTCCTTTCCCTTTATGTGTCCAACTAACTCCCCTGAAATGCGGCCAATCCCCTCAGCCCCTCTCTGTGGTAGCGCGTCCCACACTCTCACATATTCTGGGTAACATTTTCCACCCCACAGAGGTCAAACGACCCGACCTACAATTAGCCTGGTTAAGTCTGTCTCTAGATGTGACGATGGTCCCTCTCCAGTCATTTTTAAAAATAAATTTAGAGTACCCAATTCATTTTTTCCAATTAAGGAGCAATTTAGCGTGGCCAATCCACCTACCCTGCACATCGTTTGGGTTGTGGGGGCGAAACCCACGCAGACACGGGGAGAATGTGCAAACCCCACACGGACAGTGACCCAGGGTCGGGATTCGAACCCGGGTCCTCAGCGCCGTAGGCAGCAATGCTAACCACTGTGCCACTGTGCTGCCCTCCCTCTCCAGTCCTAAAGCTTCTCTGCTCTCTCGCTCACATCCTAAAATATGTATCACCAGACAGTTCCAGTTCTCACCTTAATCCTGGGATTGATTTTCATTCCTGTTTTGCGATATATCAGATGCTACATCTTTTTTTTTTTAATTTTAGATTAGCCAATTATTTTTTCCAATTAAGGGGCAATTTAGCGTGGCCAATCCACCTACTCTGCACATTTTTGGGTTGTGGGGGCGAATCCCACGCAGACACGGGGAGAATGTGCAAACTCCACACGGACAGTGACCCAGAGCCGGGATCGAACCTGGGACCTCAGCGCCGTGAGGCGGTTGTGCTAACCACAAGGCCACCGTGCTGCCCTTCAGATGCTATATCAATGTACATTGCTGGATCTCATTAGGTCCTGATTACTGCCTCGATGTACAGGGTCACTGGAAACTCTGCCTTTTCATTGAATATTCATTTCCCAATGATTCTGACACGTCCCACAGTTCACTCGACCCTCATTCATTTAGATTTAGATTTAGAACAGTACAGCACAGAACAGGCCCTTCAGCCCTCGATGTTGTGCCGAGCAATGATCACCCTACTCAAACTCACGTATCCACCCTATACCCGTAACCCAACAACTCCCCCTTAACCTTACTTTTTAGGACACTACGGGCAATTTAGCATGGCCAATCCACCTAACCCGCACATCTTTGGACTGTGGGAGGAAACCGGAGCACCCGGAGGAAACCCACGCACACAGGGGGAGGACGTGCAGACTCCGCACAGACAGTGACCCAGCCGGGAATCGAACCTGGGACCCTGGAGCTGTGAAGCATTGATGCTAACCACTATGCTACCGTGCTGCCCACGATACATTCATGATACAAAACAGCTGACAAGCATTTATCTTTCTACTGTCCAATATCTTTTTGCTGCTACATTCAATATTGGCAAATCTGCTTAACAGAGTCCTGATGGCAAGGTCCTCATGCAGGGTCTTCATGGCAGGGTCCTCATGGCAGGGTCCTCATGGCAGGGTCTTCATGGCAGGGTCTTCATGGCAGGGTCTTCATGGCAATGTCCTCAGTCGGGGTCTTCAGGCAGGGTCTTCATGGCAGGGTCTTCATGGCAGGGTCTTCATGGCAGGGTCTTCATGGCAATGTCCTCAGTCGGGGTCTTCAGGCAGGGTATTCGGGCAGGGTCCTCAGGCAGGGTCTTCATGGCAGGGTCTTCATGGCAGGGTCTTCATGGCAGGGTCTTCGGGCAGGGTCTTCATGGCAGGGTCCTCATGGCAGGGTCTTCATGGCAGGGTCTTCATGGCAGGGCTTTCATGGCAGGGTCCTCATGGCAGGGTCCTCATGGCAGGGTCTTCATGGCAGGGTCCTCAGGCAAGGTCCTCAGGCAAGGTCCTCAGGCAGGGTCCTCAGGCAGGGTCCTCAGGCAGGGTCTTCAGGCAGCATTTCGGGCAGGGTCTACGGGCAGGGCCTTCATGGCAGGCACATCAGGCAGGATCCTCAGAGAGTGACTTCAGGTAGGGTCCTCATGACAGGAGCTCCAGGTAGGATTTCAGGTAGGGCTTTTATACAGGGGTCCTCATGGCTGGATCTTCAGGCAGGGTCTTCAGGTAGGATGTTCTTGCAGGGTCTTCAGGCAGGATCTTCAGACAGGGTCTTCAGACAGGGTCTTCAGGCAGGGTCCTCAGGCAGGGTCCTCAGGCAGGGTCCACATGGCTGGATCTTCAGTCTGGGTCTTCAAGCAGGATCTTCAGGCAGGGTCTTCAGACAGGGTCTTCAGACAGGGTCTACAGGCAGGGTCTTCTGTATAATTTAACAGGTAGTTTCCCTCTCCAGGTTTGTCTCAGATTGATTTTCTTGCTGCCTTCTTGAGCCATTGAAATCCATAGAATCATAGTATCCCAACAGTACAGAAAGAGGCCATTCGGCCCATTGAGTCTGCACCGATCCTCTGAAGGATGACTCCACCTAAGCTCACTCACCCCCACCCCCCAATCCCAATAGGGTTGTTGTGGTCGGGGATTTTAACTCCCCCTCTATTGACTGGACTCACTGAGTGCTGGGGGTTTGGATGGGGCAGAGTTTGTAAGGAGCATCCAGGAAGCCTTCTTGATGCAATATGTAGATAGTCCAACGAGGGACGGGGCGGTACTGGACCTGGTATTGGGGAATGAGCCTGGACAGGTGGTTGAGGTTTCAGTTGGGGAACATTTTGGAAGTAGTGACCACAATTCCGTATGCTTTAGGGTACATTTGGACAGGGATGAGGGTAACCCTTGCGTTAAGGGGCTAAACTGCGGAAAGGCAAATTACGCTAACATTAGACAGGAATTGAAGAGTTTGGATTGGGTGCGGCTGTTGGATAATAAATCAACATCGGACATGTGGGAGTCTTTCAAGCGGCAGTTGATTAGGATTCAGCAAAGTCAAGTTCCTGAGAGAATGAAGGGTAAGTATGGGAAGTTTAGGGAGCCTTAGATAACGAGGGATATTGTGAACCTCGTCACAAAATAAAGGAGACTTTTGTACGGTCTCGAGGGATGGGGCAGTCGAAACGCTTGAGGAGGATAAAGTAGGAAGGTACTGAAGCGGGAAATTAGGAGGTCTAGGAGGGATCATGAAAAATCCTTGGCAAGAAAGATTATGGCGAATCCCAAAACTTTTTATTCAAATGTAAAAAGCAAGAAGGTGGTCAGGGAAAGGATTGGACCACTTAAGGACAATGGGGGGAATCTATGTGTTGGGCGAGAGGAAATGGTCGAGTACTAAATGAATACTTTGCATCAGTGCTCATTAAACAAAGGGACTTTGTGGAAGATGATTCTTGGGTAGGGTGTGTGGACAGTCTGGGTCATCTTGACATCGAAAAGGAGGAGGTATTGAGTCTTTTAAAAGATATTAAGGTTGATATGTCTCCTGGGCCAGATGGGATTTACCCCAGAATACTGAAATTAAATTAAATGAAATGAAAATCGCTTATTGTCACAAGTAGGCTTCAAATGAAATTACTGTGAAAAGCCCTTAGTCGCCACATTCCGGCACCTGTTCGGGGAGGCTGGTACGGGAATCGAACCGTGCTGCTGGCCTGCCTTGGTCTGCTTTAAAAGCCAGCGATTTAGCCCTGTGCTAAACAGAGGGGAGCAAGGGAGGAAATTGCTGGAGCCTTGACTGACATCTTTGTATCCTCATTGGCTACAGGTGAGATCCCAGAGGACTGGCCAATAGCTAATGTGGTACGGCTTTTTAAGAAAAGTAGCAGGGATAATCCTGGACCCTATAGGCCGGTGAGCCTCATGTCGATAGTAGGTCAATTGTTGGAGAGAATTCTCAGGGACGGGATTTAAACCCATTTGGAAACCATAATTCATAGGAGCAGAATTAGGCCACTCGGCCCATCGAGTCTGCTCCGCCATTCAACCATGGCTGATAGTTTTCTCATCCCCATTCTCCTGCCTTCTCCCCATAACCCCTGATCCCCTTATTAATCAAGAACATATCTATCTCTGTCTTAAAGACACTCAGTGATTTGCCCTCCACAGCCTTCTGCGGCAAAGAGTTCCACAGATTCACCATCCTCTGGCTGAAGAAATCCCTCCTCATCTCTGTTTTAAAGGATCATCCCTTTAGTCTGAGATTGTGTTCTCTGCTTCTAGTTTTTCAAACAAATTGACTCATTAGCGAGAGACAGCATGGTTTTGTGAATTAGAAGTCGTGCCTCACTAACTTGATTAAGTATTTTGAGGAGGTGACAAAGATGATTGATGAGGGGAGGGTGTTGGATGTTGTTTACATGGACTTGCCTTTGGCAAGGTGCCTCATGGCAGACTGGTACAAAAGGTGAAGTCACACAGGATTAGAGGTGAGCTGGCAAGATGGATACAGAACTGGCTAGGTCATAGAAGGCAAAGAGTAGCAATAGGAGGGTGTTTTTCTGAATGGAAGGTTGTGACTAGTGGTGTTCCACAGGGATCGGTGCTGGGGCCTCTGCTGTTTGTGGTGTACATAAACAATTTGGAGGAAAATGAAGCTGGTCTGATTAGTAAGTTTGTGAATGACACCCAAGGTTGGGGAGTGGCAGATTGTAAAATTATAGAACGATACAGCGCAGTACAGGCCCTTCGGCCCTCGATGTTGCACCGACATGGAAAAAACTAAAGGCCATCTAACCTACACTTTGCCCTTATCATCCATATGCTTATCCAATAAACTTTTAAATGCCCTCAATGTTGGCGAGTTCACTACTGTTGCAGGTAGGGCATTCCACGGCCTCACCACTCTTTGCGTAAAAAACCCACCTCCTACCTCTGTCCTACAATTGTGTTGAGGATTGTCAGAGGATACAGCAGGACATAGATAGGTTGGAGACTTGCGCAGAGAAATGGCAAATGGAATTTAATCCGGACAAATATGAGATAATGCATTTTGGTAGGTCTAACATAGAGGGGGAATATACCGTAAAGGGCAAAACTCTTGGGAATATGGAAAGTCAGAGAGATCTGGGCGTGCAGGTCCACAGATCTTTGAAAGTGGCAACACAAGTGCACAAGGTATTCAAGAAAGCAAACGGAATGCTTGCCTTCATTGGACAGGGCATCGAGTATAAAAACTGGCAAGTCAGGCAGCAGTTGTCTAGAACCTTGTGTTATGGGAGAGGTGTTTTCAGAACCCCAAAATGTATCATGGAGTCCAACCAACCCCAACCCCGCCCCCCCCGCTTTAATGGATTGTTGCTTTTGAAGCACACGGCTTGGTCTCCAGGTGTGGTATTACAATTATGGACACGTGGGTTTTAAAACAAAACAATGTTTATTCCATGAACTCAACTTAACCTTTTAAAATAAACATTGGATCTCTTAACACCCCTTACTTCAAAGATAACCCCAAAAATAATACAACACTACCCAATCCTGCAAACTGTTCCTTTACACATCCAAAAGTCTTCAACCCTTCAAAAATAGGAGCACAACAGGTTACATTCAATATATTTATCGTCTTTGGATTTACAGAAATCACCAGACCAGCTCGTTTCCTTCCTGTAGCTCTCAGCAAAACACACAGACACTCCCAGCTGCTCTCTCAAACTGAAACTAAAAACTTCAAAATAGCTGAGCTAAAGCCCAGCTCCACCCACACTCTGACATCACTGCATTTCTTAAAGGTACACTGCTTAAACATCCATTTCTTAAAGGCACTCTCACATGACACTTAGAAGGCTTGGCATATTACGCACAATTCTGGTTGCCACATTACCAGAAGGATGTGGAGGCTTTGGAGAGGGTGCAGGGGAGGTTTAGCAGAATGTTTCCTGGTCTGGAGGGTGTTAGATATGCAGAGAGACTGAATAGACTTGGACTGTTTTCATTAGAAAGACGGAGGTTGAGGGGTGACCTGATCGAGGTCTACAAGATTATGAGGGGCATGGATAGAGTGGATGGGCAGTCACTCTTTCCCAGGGTGGAGGGGTCTGTCACCAGGGGGCATAGGTTTAAGGTCCGTGGGGTAAAGTTTAGAGGAGATGTGTGAGGCAGGTTTTTTACACAGAGGGTGGTGAGTGCCTGGAACACGTTGCCAGGGGAGGTTGTGGAAACCGATACATTAACGGCGTTCAAAAGGCATCTCGACAAATACATGGCTAGGATGTGTTTAAGAACATAAGAACATAAGAACATAAGAACTAGGAGCAGGAGTCGGCCATCTGGCCCCTCGAGCCTGCTCCACCATTCAATGAGATCATGGCTGATCTTTTGTGGACTCAGCTCCACTTTCCGGCCCGAACACCATAACCCTTAATCCCTTTATTCTTCAAAAAACTATCTATCTTTATCTTAAAAACATTTTCACTGGGCAAGGAATTCCATAGATTCACAATCCTTTGGGTGAAGAAGTTCCTCCTAAACTCAGTCCTAAATCTATTGCCCCTTATTTTGAGGCTATGTCCCCCAGTTCTGCTGTCACCCGCCAGTGGAAACAACCTGCCCGCATCTATCCTATCTATTCCCTTCGTAATTTTAAATGTTTCTATAAGATCCCCCCCGCATCCTTCTAAATTCCAACGAGTACAGTCCCAGTCTACTCAACCTCTCCTCATAATCCAACCCCTTCAGCTCTGGGATTAGCCTAGTGAATCTCCTCTGCACACACTCCAGTGCCAGTACGTCCTTTCTCAAGTAAGGAGACCAAAACTGAACACAATACTCCAGGTGTGGCCTCACTAACACCTTATATAATTGCAGCATAACCTCCCTAATCTTAAACTCCATCCCTCTAGCAATGAAGGACAAAATTCCATTTGCCTTCTTAATCACCTGTTGCACTTGTAAACCAACCTTCTGTGACTCATGCACTAGCACACCCAGGTCTCTCTGCACAGCAGCATGCTTTAATATTTTATCGTTTAAATAATAATCCTGTTTGCTGTTATTCCTACCAAAATGTACATTTCTTTGTTCTTTGTTTACTCTTCGATCCAATTTGTTTTTGGAAGATTCGTTTGAACCTGCACTTTCCTCAGTCTCAGGCAGCACACCCTAGCCACTCGCCGTGTGAAAACGTGTTCCTCGTGTCGACATTGCTGCTTTTTGCAGAGGGATACGGCACGAGGAAGGGCTGAGGGTTTGGGCCAAGGCTGGTATCATGACCGGTGTAGACTTGGAGGGCCGAAGGGCCTGTTCCTGTGCTGTATTGTTCTTTGTTCTTTGTTTTTAACCTAAAACAACCTACACATCTTTTTTGGATACTAAGGGGCAATTTAGAGTGGCCAATGCACCTAACCTGCACATCTTTGGACTGTGGGAGGAAACCAGAGCACCCGGAGGAAACCCACACAGTCACGGGAGAAAGTAGAAACACCACACAGTCACCCGAGGCCAGAAATGGGCCCGAGTCCCTGGAGCAGGGAGGCAGCAGTGCTAACCGCTGTGTCACCGTGCCGTCGGGTCCCTGGCACTGTGAGGCAGCAGTGCTAACCACTATGTCACTGTGCTGCCGGGTCCCTGGCGCAGTGAGGCAGCAGTGCTAACCACTGTGCCACCGTGCTGCCGGGTCCCTGGCGCAGTGAGGCAGCAGTGCTAACCACTATGTCACTGTGCCGCCGGGTCCCTGGCGCAGTGAGGCAACAGTGCTAACCACTATGTCACTGTGCCACCCCAAATCCGATCTGAAGGCTGAGAGACTTGATAAAGATGTCCAAAATGAGGAGGCGGTCTGGACAGAGTGGGTCGGGGGAAAGAAGTCGCATTGTGGATGGATAAATTGCTGGCGTGCACAGGTTTAAGCTGATTAGCAAAAAGCAGCAATGTCGACACGAGGAACATGTTTTCACACAGCGAGTGGCTAGGGTGTGCTGCCTGAGACTGAGGAAAGTGCAGGTTCAAACGAAGCTTTCAAAAACAAATTGGATCGAAGAGTAAACAAAGAACAAAGAAAAGTACAGCACAAGAACAGGCCTTTCAGCCCTCCAAGCCTGCACCGACCATGCGGCCCATCTGAACTAAAAACTCTATTCCAAACCTATTCATGTATTTGTCAAGATGCCTCTTAAACATCACTATCGACCACCACCTCTTCCGGCAGCGAGTTCCAGGCACCCACTACCCTCTGTGTAAAAAACCTGCCTCGGACATCTCCTCTGAACCTTGCCTCTCGCACCTTAAACCTATGGCGGGCTGCAGAAGGACTTGGACAGGCTAGGAAAGTGGGCAACGAAGTTTGTGGAAAAGTGTGAGGTTATGCACTTTGGAAGGAGGAATGGAGGCATCGACTATTTTCTAAATGGGGAAATGCTTAGGAAATCAGAAGCACAAAGGGACTTGGGGGTCCTTGTTCACGATTCTCTTAAGGTTAACGTGCAGGTTCCATCGGCAGTTAGGAAGGCAATGTTAGCATTCATGTCGAGAGGGCTGGAATACAAGACCAGGGATGTACTTCTGAGGCTGTATAAGGCTCTGGTCAGACCCCATTTGGAGTATTGTGAGCAGTTTTGGGCCCCGTATCTAAGGAAGGATGTGCTGGCCTTGGAAAGGGTCCAGAGGAGGTTCACAAGAATGATCCCTGGAATGAAGAACTTGTCGTATGAGGAACGGTTGAGGACTTTGGGTCTGTACTCGTTGGAGTTTAGAAGGATGAGGGGGATCTTATTGAAACTTACAGGATACTGCGAGGCCTGGATAGAGTGGACGTGGAGAGGATGTTTCCACTTGTCAGAAAAACTAGAAGCAGAGGGCACAATCTCAGACTAAAGGGACGATCCTTTAAAACAGAGATGAGGAGGAATTTCTTCAGCCAGTGGGTGGTGAATCTGTGGAACTCTTTGCCGCAGAAGGCTGTGGAACCCAAATCACTGAGTGTCTTTAAGACAGAGATAGATAGGTTCTTGATCAATGTGGGGATCAGGGGTTATGGGGAGGAGGCAGGAGAATGGGGATGAGAAAATATCAGCCATGATTGAATGGTGGAGCAGACTCGATGGGCCGAGTGGCCTAATTCTGATCCTATGTCTTATGGTCTTATGTCCCCTAGTAATTGACTCTTCCATCCTGGGAAAAAGCTTCTGATGAACCACTCTGTCCATACCCCTCATAATCTTGGAGGCTTCTATCAGGTCGCTCTTCACCCTCCCTCGTTCCAGTGAGAACAAACCGAGTTTATTCAACCTCTCCTCATAGCTAATGCCCTCCATACCAGGCAACATCCTGGTAAATCTCTTCTGCACCCTCTCTAAAGCCTCCACATCCTTCTGGTTGTATAGGGTGACCAGAATTGAACACGGCCTAACAAAGGTTCTGTACAACTGCAGTGTGGTGAATGTGATTCACACTATATATAGTTGCCAATATCACTCCATGTATATATGTTTGCTATCCACCATTGTAAGTGCAGTTGCACTATCCAACCACCAGGGGGAGTCGCTCTGGGAGTACGCGAGAGTTTGTACTGGGCGCCTCCCTTGGCTCCGCCCAGGACTCCTCCCCGTGGGACCGATGTATAAAGATCAGTGCCTTAGAGCCAACCTGCCAGTTCATCTGAAGTTCAACGATGAATAGGCTGGCTCTATTGTAAGTGTATGAAAGCCTCTGTTCAGATCCAACTACATGTGTTCGCTGAATTGATGGTTGCATCATGCAGCATGACTTGCCAATTCTTGTACTCAATGCCCTGAGCGATGAAGGCAAGCATGCTGTATGCCTTCTTTACTACCCTATCTACCTGCATTGCCACATTCAGTGACCTGTGGAGCTGTACACCTAGATCCCTCTGACTATCAATACTCTTGAGGGTTCTACCATTCACTGTATATTCCCTACCTGTATTAGACCTCCCAAAATGCATTACCTCACATTTGTCCAGATTAAACTCCATCTGTCATCTCTCCGCCCAAGTCTCCAAACGGCAGAGCAGATTCGATGGGCTGAATGGTCTAATTCTGTCCCTCTATCTTATGTTATTGGGAAAGAGTAACTACAGTCAGCGTAGCTGTTCAGAGACGGAGGGTGTGATTTAACGGAAATGAAGCAGAATCCCGTGTCGAACCGGTTTAGTCGGGTGTTTCCCGGTCCGGCAGCACCGGGAATGATCCCGCTATTAAACGGGACTCTGCTTCATTTCTGGGCCTCGGCGAGGAACGCCTCACTGGGGCCGCACTTATTCCCATTTCCTGGAAAAACGAGCTCTGCTCACAAATGCAGGAAGCGATGAGGCGCCATTTAAAATCTCTAGACCTCCGAATGCAGCCACCGTGTGGCCCCACCCCCTAACGCCCCAATAAGGGGCTTATCAAACCCCCAGCACCCCACCTCATAAATCCAGGGCGCCCTTAGGCCCGATCCCCGGCATTGTGACCCGGGGCACCCAAGTGACGCTGCCAGGGTGCCAGGCTGGCAGTGTTATGGTGCATAAGTGACATCGGGATACAAGGGTACCACACTGCCCAGAGCCCGAACCCCCAGGGGCCCCCGATCGCCAGCCATCCCCCCCCCTCGCCTTTCCGAGGGGCCCCAGATAGACTTCCACCCCCTCCCCCGCCAGGGGCCCCCGATCGCCAGCCATCCACCCCCCCCCCCCCCCCCCCCCCCGCCTTTCCGAGGGGCCCCCGATCGTATGCACCCCCCAGGGGCCCCTGATCGCCAGCCATCCACCACCCCCCCCCCCCGCCTTTCCGAGGGGCCCCCGATCGCATGCACCCCCCAGGGGCCCCCGATCGCCAGCCATCCATCCCCCCCCCCCCGCCTTTCCGAGGGGCCCCTGATTGCCAGCAACCTTCCCAGGGGCCCACAATCGCATGCACCCCCCAGGGGCCCCAGATCACCAGCCACCCCCCCACCTTTCCGAGCGGCCCGAGATAGCCTTCCACCACCCACCTCCCCAGTGGCCCTCGATTGCCTGCACCCACCCCCCCCGCCCAGTGGCCCCCGATCGCGTGCACCCACCCCCCCAGTGGCTCTCGATTGCCTGCACCCCCCTCCCCCGGGACCCCCGATTGCCTGCACCCCCCTCCCCCGGGGCCCCCGATTGCCTGCACCCCCCTCCCCAGGGGCCCCTGATCACCAGCACCCACCCCCCCCCCCCAGTGGCCCCAGATCACCAGCACCCACCCCCCCCCCCAGTGGCCCCAGATCACCAGCACCCACCCCCCCCCCCCCCAGGGGCCCCCGATTGCCTGCACCCCCCTCCCCAGTGGCCCCCGATTGCCTGCACCCCCCCTCCCCCAGTGGCCCCCGATTGCCTGCACCCCCCCCCTCCCCACCCAGTTTATACTGCCCAAAATCAGCAAAAGATTAGACCCAGAATCGAACGTATTATTGTACAACCTTCCAGTGAACCACAATTTAACAAATTTAACAATTTATCCCAGCCCAAAATAACTCAATTTGCTCTTTTGACTTTATCATTTCACATTAACGGAATCCTATTCCAACAGTGTAAGATTGCTGGTGCACATAGTACAGCACAGCTCAGGACAGTGAGACTATTCCCGTCCAGTGAGGCATTGAGTGACCTCCAGTGAGGCTATGGCCTTGAGAAATTGTCACTGGACTAGAAATCCTGAGACCCAGGGAAATGCTCAGGGGACCCCGGGACTCCAATCCCACCATTCAAATTCAATTTAAAATATCTGGAATTAAAAGTCTAATGATGACCATGAAACCATTGTTGATTGTTGTAAAAACCCATCTGGGTCACTAATGTCCTTTAGGGAAGGAAATCTGCCGTCCTTACCCGGTCTGGCCTACATGTGACTCCAGACCCACGGCAATGTGGTTGACTCTTAAATGGCCTGGCCACATAACAATGACCACATTTCATGAAAGAATAAAAACCTTTCCTCTTATTAATAATAATTGTAATATTGCTGTGGTTAGCATTGTTGTTTCTTAGCGCCAGGGTCCCGGGTTCGATTCCCGGCTTGGATCACTGTCTGTGTGGAGTTTGCACGTTCTCCCCGTGTCTGCGTGGGTTTCCTCCGGGTGCTCTGGTTTCCTCCCACAAGTCCCGAAAGACGTGCTGTTAGGTGAATTGGACATTCTGAATTCTCCCTCTGTGTACCTGAACAGGCGCCGGAATGTGGCGACTAGGGGCTGTTCACAGTAACTTCATTGCAGCGTTAATGTCAGCCTACTAGTGCCAATAAAGATTGTTATATTATGATGTCAGCTATTCTCTTTAATGCACTTAGTGTGAAACAGAAGATGATGCGAATTAGCAGCGGGAGTATGTCAGAGAGAACGATTGCAAAATTCCGAGGTAGTTACCGTGCACGAATGACAAAGCGTTAGCAGACAGGTTAGGACTGTGAAGGCCAATGGAATGCGGCCCTCTATTAGCAGAGGAATTGAACAGAAGCTTAAGGATCAAAATTTTAAAAATACTATAGGTGCTGAAAAACTGGAAATCCAACAAGACTGGCAACATCTGTGGTGAGAGAAATAAAGTTCATGTTTCGAGTCCAGATGGATTTTTCAGAGCTGAAGAGAGGGAGGGGCATCATGGAATTTAAATGGGGTGGAACCAAACACCATGTCAGCGATAGGTGGGAGCTGGGAGAGATTGGACAAAGGTGATCAGGACAGAAGATGAAGGAGGTGTCAATGCCAGTGTTCAGAATTAAAGAAGGTGCTCAAAGTGGCATAATGATCCGTGCCACTCTTATCCACTCCTCCATTACTCCCAACTCCTTCCCCCTTTCCCATGGCGCATTCCCGATCAATCGCAGACAGCACAGCAAGTGCCGCATTATCCAGTCCCCAAATCCATCACATCCCTCACTCTCTTTAACTCCGAAGAGTCACACGGACTCAAAACGTTTTCTCTGTTTCTCTCCCCACAAACGCTGCCGGACCGGCTGAGTTTATCCAGCATTTTCTGCTTTTATTCTATCTAAAAGTAAGGCTGCGGGATCCTCCTTTTCTAAGACTCAGTGTTGACGCAGGGGCAGGATTCGTGGAGTTCTACAACAGCAAAACTGGCGCCAAAACCTGGCCGATTCAGCAACTGTGGAGGGGCAGCACTGGCATCACGTGGAATGCAATCCATTCCAATCAGCGATGGACCGGGATTCGGCGGGACCGGGATTGGGAGGCTGACAAGCTGCAGCCGCACACACACACATTCCACTCCCCACACACACTCATCCCAGCCGCACACACACATTACACTCCCCACACACACTCATCCCAGCCGTACACACACGTTACACTCCCCACACACACTCATCCCAGCCGCACACACACATTACACTCCCCACACACACATCATCCCAGCCGCACACACACATTACACTCCCCACACACACTCATCCCAGCCCCATACACACATTACACTCCCCACACACACTCATCCCAGCCGCACACACACATTACACTCACCACACACACTCATCCCAGCCGCACACACACAATACACTCCCCACACACACTCATCCCAGCCGCACACACACAATACACTCCCCAACTCACACTCATCCCAGCCGCACACACACAATACACTCCCCACACACACTCATCCCAGCCGCACACACACATTACACTCCCCACACACACTCATCCCTGCCGCACACACACATTACACTCCCCACACACACTCATCCCAGCCACACACACACATTACACTCCCCACACACACACACCCCAGATGCACACACACATTACACTCCCCACACACACTCATCCCAGCCGCACACACACATTACACTCCCCACACACACTCATCCCAGCCTCACACACATTACACTCCCCACAGCACACACATCCCAGCCGCACACACACATTACACTCCCCACACACACTCATCCCAGCCGCACACACACATTACACTCCCCACACACACTCATCCCAGCCGCACACACACATTACACTCCCCACACACACTCATCCCAGCGGCGCACACACATTACACTCCCCACACACACTCATCCCAGCTGCACACACACATTACACTCCCCACACACACTCATCCCAGCCACACACACACATTACACTCCCCACACACACTCATCCCAGCCCCACATACACATTACACTCCCCACACACACTCATCCCAGCTGCACACACACATTACACTCCCCACACACACTCATCCCAGCCCCACATACACATTACACTCCCCACACACACTCATCCCAGCCCCACACACACATTACACTCCCCACACTACTCATCCCAGCCGCGCACACACATTAAACTCCCCACACACTCATCCCAGCCGCACACAAATTACACTCCCCACACACACTCATCCCAGCCGCATACACACATTACACTCCCCACACACACTCATCCCAGCCGCACACACTACACTCCCCACACACACTCATCCCAGCCGCATACACACATTACACTCCCCACACACACTCATCCCAGCCGCATACACACATTACACTCCCCACACACTCATCCCAGCCGCATACACACATTACACTACCCACACACACTCATCCCAGCCACACACACATATTATACTCCCCAGACACACTCATCCCAGCCGCACACACACATTACACTCCCCACACACACTCATCACAGCCGCACACACATATTACACTCGCCACACACACTCATCCCAGCCGAAAACACACACTACACACTCCCCACACACACTCATCCAAGCCGCACACACACATTACACACCCCACACACAGTCATCCCAGCCGCACACACACATTACACTCCCCACACACACTCATCCCAGCCGCACACACATTACACTCACCACGCACACACATCCCAGCCGCACACACACATTACACTCCCCACACACGCTCATCCCAGCCGCGCACACATATTACACTACCCACACACACTCATCCCAGCCGCACACACATTACACTCCCCACACACACTCATCCCAGCCGCATACACACATTACACTCCCCACACACACTCATCCAAGCCACACACACACATTACTCTCCCCACACACAATCATCCCAGCCACATACACACATTACACTCCCCACACACACTCATCCCAGCCGCATACACACATTACACTCCCCACACACACTCATCCCAGCCACACACACATATTCCACTCCCCGCACACACTCATACCAGCCGCACACACACATTACACTCCCCACACACACTCATCCCAGCCGCACACACACATTACACTCCCCACACACACTCATCCCAGCCGCACACACACATTACACTCCCCACACACACTCATCCCAGCCGCACACACACATTACACTCCCCACACACACTCATACCAGCCGCACACACACATTACACTCCACACACACACTCATCCCAGCCGCACAAACACATTACACTCCCCACACACACTCATCCCAGCCGCGCACACACATTACACTCCCTACACACACTCATCCCAGCTGCACACACACATTACACTCCCCACACACACTCATCCCAGCCGCACACACACATTACACTCCCCACACACACTCATCCCAGCCGCACACACACATTACACTCCCCACACACACTCATCCCAGCCGCACACACACATTACACTCCCCACACACAGTCATCCCAGCCGCACACGCACATTACACTCCCCACACACACTCATCCCAGCCGCACACACATTACACTCCACACACACTCATCCCAACCGCACACACACATTACACTCCCCACACACACTCTTCCCAGCCGCGCATACACATTACACTCCCCGCACACACTCCTCCCAGCTGCACATACACATTACACTCCCCACACACACTCATCCCAGCAGCACACACACATTACATTCCACACACACACTCATCCCAGACACACACACACATTACACTCCCCAAACACACTGATCCCAGCCTCACACACACATTACACTCCCCACAAACACTCATCCCAGCCGCACACACACATTACACTCCCCACACACACTCATCCCAGCCGCACACACACATTACACTCCCCTCATACACTCATCCCAGCCGCACACACACGTTACACTCCCCACAGACACTCATCTCAGCCGCACACATACGTTACACTCCTCACACACACTCATCCCAGCCGCACACACACATTACACTCCCCACACACACTCATCTCAGCCGCACACACATGTTACACTCCTCACACACACTCATCCCAGCCGCGCACACACATTACACTCCCCACACACACTCATCCCAGCCGCACACACACATTACACTCCCCACACACACTCATCCCAGCCCAACACACATTACACTCCCCACACACGCTCATCTTAGCCGCACACAAACATTGCACTCCCCACACACACTCATCCCAGCTGCACACACACATTGCACAGCCCACACTCACTCATCCCAGCCGCACACACATTAAACTCCGCACACACTCACCCCAGCCGCACACACACATTACACTTTCCACACACACTTATCCCAGACGCACACACACATTACACTCCCCACACACACTCATCCCAGCCGCACACACACATTACACTCCTCACACACACTCATCCCAGCCACACACACACATTACACTCCCCACACACACTCATCCCAGCCGCACACACACATTACACTCCCCACACACACTCATCCCAGCCGCACACACACATTACACTCCCCACACACACTCATCCCAGCCGCACACACACATTACACTCCCCACACACACTCATCCCAGCCGCACACACACATTACACTCCCCACACACACTCATCCCAGCCGCACACACACATTACACTCCCCACACACACTCATCCCAGCCGCACACACACATTACACTCCCCACACACACTCATCCCAGCCTCACACACACATTACACTCCCCACACACACTCATCCCAGCCGCACACACACATTACAGTCCCCACACACACTCATCCCAGCCGTACACACACGTTACACTCCCCACACACACTCATCCCAGCCGCACACACACATTACACTCCCCACACACACTCATCCCAGCCGCACACACATATTACACTCCCCACACACACTCATCCCAGCCCCATACACACATTACACTCCCCACACACACTCATCCCAGCCGCACACACACATTACACTCACCACACACACTCATCCCAGCCGCACACACACAATACACTCCCCACACACACTCATCCCAGCCGCACACACACAATACACTCCCCACACACACTCATCCCAGCCGCACACACACAATACACTCCCCACACACACTCATCCCAGCCGCACACACACATTACACTCCCCACACACACACACCCCAGATGCACACACACATTACACTCCCCACACACACTCATCCCAGCCGCACACACACATTACACTCCCCACACACACTCATCCCAGCCTCACACACATTACACTCCCCACGCACACACATCCCAGCGGCGCACACACATTACACTCCCCACACACACTCATCCCAGCTGCACACACACATTACACTCCCCACACACACTCATCCCAGCCACACACACACATTACACTCCCCACACACACTCATCCCAGCCCCACATACACATTACACTCCCCACACACACTCATCCCAGCTGCACACACACATTACACTCCCCACACACACTCATCCCAGCCCCACATACACATTACACTCCCCACACACACTCATCCCAGCCCCACACACACATTACACCCCCACACTACTCATCCCAGCCGCGCACACACATTACACTCCCCACACACTCATCCCAGCCGCACACAAATTACACTCCCCACACACACTCATCCCAGCCGCATACACACATTACACTCCCCACACACACTCATCCCAGCCGCACACACATTACACTCCCCACACACACTCATCCCAGCCGCATACCCACATTACACTCCCCACACACACTCATCCCAGCCGCATACACACATTACACTCCCCACACACTCATCCCAGCCGCATACACACATTACACTCCCCACACACACTCATCCCAGCCACACACACATATTATACTCCCCACACACACTCATCCCAGCCGCACACACACATTACACTCCCCACACACACTCATCACAGCCGCACACACACATTAAACTCCCCACACACACTCATCCCAGCCGAAAACACACACTACACACTCCCCACACACACTCATCCAAGCCGCACACACACATTACACACCCCACACACAGTCATCCCAGCCGCACACACACATTACACTCCCCACACACACTCATCCCAGCCGCACACACATTACACTCACCACACACACA